>NW_007578296.1:359984-366341 GCF_000690725.1 Stegastes partitus
CTATTCTGTAGATGTTCATCATGTCCCACAATCTTTATTGACACCGTCCAGTTGTTTGTCCAGTTTTCACAGCAGTGTAGGTTTTTTTTAAAAGTCCTCTTTCTTGTAGCGCTTTAAGGACTTCCCAACAACCTCACCACACTGAAACAAAAGTGAAAGTCTGGCACCAATAATCCAGAATATACAGAATGTGCCGTTATTCCTTCCATCTTCTGTCATTCAGGACAGACTAAAGGACCAGAAACAAAAACCACGGCGGTGCACTTATGAATCTCACAGACGAGCTTCATTTCACTGAATCAAAGGTTTCCCTTCGTGTGTTTATGCCTCTTGTATGTAACTAATTCCATCTTCAAAAATCAATCCAGAATCAATAGCCTTGCATAAAGCGAGACAATCAGATATTATTAGAAAAAGATACGATAAACCCAACTGGTCCCAAACTGACAGACCAACAGTAGCAACCATACAAGCATAGATGGGTAGAAACTGTGGTCCTTTATGCATAACATAATGAAACAACAACTGAAACCTGAAAACGAACAGAAATCTAGTTTCTAACATTTGTTATAAGGTTGTGCAAAGTGATTTCTGTGGTTTGACCACCAGATGTCATCCTACACAGAGGCAAGAAGGTCTCAGTAGTCGTCACACTTGAGCAGCAGAGATTTCCTGTTCTACACTCATCACTCAGTATTAGTTGCATCCTCAAACATCTCCTAAGATGAAAACAGAGGCTTCAAACACATCTTTCAGACTGTTTCATCTAGCTGAAAAAAATTATTACACCCAGTTAGCAGCACTTTTGTTCCCTCCCCGTGATTTTAGTTATTTTTCACGGCAGGGAGGGACGAACTGTGAACACAGAATACCTTCCTTTCTTACACGATGTGGGTAGAAGTGTGACTGCTGTTGCTGTGTGTACAGAGGAAGACAACACTGAATGACTGATGGTTTCTTGGCTCTGTGTTCAGCTAGGTAGGTACCCAGATGTCTGAGGAGGCTCTGAGGATGACTTCTTGGCCTTGAACCCCACCAGTATGTCAGGTAAGACTCCTGGCCTGATTAGCACCTCGACAACACACATCCACAGTGTCACACTCCCCCAGAATTATTCTACATATGATCAGTGTGTGCAATACATGTTTTAATACTGATAATGCATTTTATAGTTGATATGAAAGCAGATAATCCCTCCAATTGCCAAAAACAACTACAACTCCATGTTTCCCTTTAATAATAATACTTTCAGAATAGAAAAGGCTTAGAAGGAGCATTATGAACATCATCAGGCTTTGCTGAAGTAAAAAACATTTAGGGTTTGCACATCTTTAAGTCAGATAATCCAACTTTTATCACATAAAAGCCATGGGACATAATATATAAAAACATTTAACCACACATTTTGTTTATTCTATCTGTATGAAATTTGAATTTTAAAAGTAGTTACCGTACTAGACAGACCCTCTACACATCACCAGTGTGAGACTGACTGTGCTGCCTTCACTCGTTCTCTTTCTGTAGACAAAGCAATGAATCTTGAAGCATCACCGGCTCAAAGCTAGCTTCAGCTTTGACCTGTGGACCTTCAGTAGAGATTGTTTCCTCAACTGCTTGACTACAGGGTTAAGAATGTGCTGCGAAGCTTAACTTTTAAAACAACTCTCCACTAATTTCACTTCAAGTTACTCAGCTGCTCACCCAGTGAGAGCACAACGGAGTTCTGTTCAGCTGACTTCAGGATTTCTTTGTAATACGACAAATGGTTTAAAGTTGTTAGCTGTACCTTGACATGTTTTGCCGTTTTATCTGTCGCCTTCTTCAGAAGGCTTCTGAAGAATTAATGTATGATTAAAGTTCAGTCATCCCTCTTCTTCACAGGACATGGGCAGTGGCACTGATCTTAATGTATTGAGTCCATCACAATCACACAATGATCACACTGTGTGATTACACGTAAACGTTTCTAACAAACAAGCATATTGCATTAATACATGAAGCTGCACTGTGGGCTCAGTTTCATGGCCTAAATATGTCTCCATTTTGGAAAACTGAATTAGTTGTTAAAATTATCTGCTTTTCGATGTATCTTTGACTATTCTGACAACTTTCACCAAATTACTTTAAATAAAAACGATTTAATGCTCCCTGCTAACTAAATGAGTCCATTGTGCATGACAAAGTTATGAGGAAGGGCATCAGAATTTATTTTATGAACACAGTGTTGTTCTATTGGAAACCCCAACCCCCACACCTCCTGACATCAGACAAGGCCTGAATATGTCTTTTCTTATCAACTTTCCAAAACTAAAATTTAAGAGGAGAGAAAAAGGGCCAAAACACTGTACCTGCCTCCCAGCTCTCTTTTTTTAATTTATTACTCAACTATTCATGTGAACCACTCAGTGCGACACTATCAGTGTCTCCCTGCAGAGATTGTCTGCAAGATGACACTGTTGTCCCTGTTTTTAAATGATATCACAATAAACATAATAAATAATAATAACAATAAAAACCTTAACCTTGTTTGTTACCAGCTGACTGTAATGTGACAGCATGGACAAAAACTAGAGAATGCCTTAAAATCTGGCTTTATTATGACTGTGGCAGGCCAGAAAATGAGCAGTCCCACAGCAGTCATCCCACAGTTGTTCATGCAGATCGTACATCAGCGGTGCTTTCTTTAAACCTGCGGGACTTTACCGACGTAAACCTCTGCTTCACCTTGACTCGGCATCGTCGGCCTTTTCTAAGGCTCAGAAAGCTTCACATTTAAATAAAGCAGCAGTTTTTTTCTTCTCTGTTTCAAACCCACCTTCAAGCAGTTGTTGGATCAACAGATGCTTTCCAGGGAGCACAGCTCATACCACTGATCATGTGTAGAGGAAACCTTTGAATCCATAGTTTGGCCAATAGGTGATGCACCATCCTCACCACCAGAGGACCCTGTTTTCTTTCAAATGTGCCAAATGGTGTCCTCTGGTGCCAGCACATACCAACTTTTTCATGTGAGGGAACATTAAGTCTAAGTTAAAGTCAATTTAAATCAATCCTCTTATGTTTTTCTGCAGTTGCTGGTAAAAATCAATGTAAGCCAGACCTGCTGACCCTCCCCCTGTATTACATATGTGTTGCTGCATACAGACAGGTTGTCCCATACATTAAGCTGGCAGTACAGTATGTGCCAGTCTGTATGTTTGTTTATCGCACCAGGCGTATTGACGGTCACGTGTGGACTTAACCGGTCCCGCTGAACCCAGTGACCCAGCGCATATGCTATCAATCTCTCTGCATAGTGAACAGATACAAGCGCCCATGTTGCATTAGGAAATGAATGTGATCCCCTCACTCACTTCAGCGCCACCAGGCCAAAAACACACAAAACAATGTTTGTGATGCTGTTGTTTCAAGATGCACATTAACCTGCTGTTTTATTCGACCAGCTTCTGAATGCTTTTGATTTGATGTGAAAAGCAGAGCAGCCTCAGTCTGCCTCTCTCACCTGTTTCACTGAGCAAGTAGCTTTTTTTTAAAGTGCCTCTCCCATCTATTTTAGAGCCAGCAGAAAAATGCTCCCCCCGCTGGAAAGATGAGGCCATTCAAAATGGTAATATTTATCCTCCCTCTCAGCACTGCTTTTCCTCCTCTCTGTCAGTCTGGGTGACACTCATGACAAACATAAGGCTTTTCACTGAAAACTGAAGAGCTGCTTCAGATTTGAACCTGCTTCACACTTGGCTTTACATCTTATGAACGGCCTTGAAAGACATGATTGATTCTGTTTAGATCTGATAGCTTTGGTAATTAGTCATTTTGAGAGATTTAGAAAAATGTGTTTTGACATCTTTTCATATTTGGTGGGCTTTCTGTCTCCAAAAAACACTCTAATCCATTTAGTTTAAATGCAGAATAGATGCAGTCAGAGACGAGTCGTGTCTTTTCGTCTGTATTCATTTCACTTAATAACAACGGTTATTGTTATTCTCATGATAATTATTGCCGGTGCCAAACTACACAGCTCCTAAACAAGTCATTGCAAAATATCAAATAAAAAATGCATAGAATAAAGCATTACCAACATTTCTGTTCATGTCACAGTTGTAAACAAGTCAACACTGTGATTTAGTCTTCAGAAAGGAGGATGAGTGATCTCTGTCATCTGTTAGTTAACAGGAGATCAATATCAGCATCAGTATAAAGGGACAATAAGAGACGTTTGGCTGCAGTAGCAACAAAGATGCAGCGTTGTTCTGATTCTTACTCGTTATTTACACAGAAAAAGCTGCACACAGCATCACAACACAGTTTAACCATGAAATGAAGAATACAACTAAAAATGCCGTAAACATCACCAGAAGTGGCGTTCACACAAATCTGGATTAGAAATGATGAACCTCAATTACAACATATTCCAGAGATTTTCATAGTATCGTGTCAGGAGTAGGGCTTCCTTGAATTGTGAGCTCACCAACTGACCTGCTTTGCTCTGTTTGACTCTTCAGTTAATGAACTAACTGTCCAATCACCGTCCTGTCAGCACACACCTCCCGCTCTGACCCACCACCAGTCGCTTAGAGTTCCACCACAGTGAACTTCATGTGTCTGTCGGGCAGAAAGACCTGCCTCATTTGGGATAAACCCGGCCCAGTCTCTATGACAAAGTCTCCATTGTGCCTGATTGCTGCTTTATACTCCCCACTGATCACTGGTGCATTCAAGGACACTTCAGTCAGTGCTGTTAGAGCTTCATTTGACCTTTTCATAGAAGGCTGCTGTGAATGGACTGCACTCAACATTTCATCTCCACTGTGATGACTGTCGCCATAAAAAGATGCCTTTTAAATTTATCTCAATACAGTTTTGATTGCTTCATTCAACATTTGTTATCTTTTGTGGCTCAAGAGGCATTTATTTTTATAAAGGCATGTCTGTTAGACATTCAGAGAAAATGACTTGAATTTGAATTCTTCACAGCACCTCCTCCAGGTCCCTGCACTACATTACAACAGACCGGCTTAAGTGTGGCCTTGATTGAAAGTGCAAACTTCTCCAGTGTTGATAGCGTTGTCCATTATAGTAGCATTGACAGGGCATCAGCTGAGTGAGTGAAACACTCTTAGCTGTTCCTCTACTTGTCTCTTAAGCCAAATTACTTATTACTGTTCCTGCCAACTGTCCAGCACTCAAATGTACCAACAAGGCAAACATCATTTACATATTTCAGGTTTATTAAGAACATTTCTCTGCACAAATGTGCACATCCAGCAAGTAAAGCAGCTCAGTCTGCAGCGTGGAGGTACAGGTGGAGATGTTGTCGGTGTTGCTAATATCTCACTAATAAAGATGGCTGCACATGTAGCCCGTAGTGATGTCATAGTTCACTGATCATCAGGTTCAAGAACCACCTTTAGATCTGTTCGACTGTGTTGCAAAACAACTCAACACAGTGTTTGTTGAGCATTAACGCTGTAGTTTGTACGTTGTAGTTATATATCAGCTGCAATTCCATCTCTGTTATTACATCTGCTTTTTAAAAATGAAGAATTTTCTTTACAAAACCAACACTGGCAAACGTGACCGGAGTAAATTCAGTGAGGAATTTCCACCTGTAATTTTTACGGTTCTCACTAAGATGCCTTTGCAATAAGTAGAAAGAGGCTCATTGCAAACAGTCGCTAGTGATAACAAACTGTGATGTAAGCCTGAATGTGCTCCTGAACACCAGAAGAAAAGCTGTGTTTAGCACAGCGGCAGGTTTTAGTAAACAAGCAATGCGACAAAATTAATTCATGGGAAAATGTTCATAACATTTTTATTCTGTGCCAGTCTTGATCTGACATCTAGTTTCAGATCTTTAGTTTCAGATCAGAGCAGAACTTAGGAGGACTCATAATGACCCATCAAAAGCAGCTCTGATGAATTGTGTATGACAGTGACCAGAGTGCAGACATGAGCTGCTCGGTTTTCAGAGCAAGAAAACACAGTTTATATGTAAAATGTGTAAAACCACAGCACGTGTTTTTGTGTTTTTACATTTTTCCTGCAAACCAGATGTACCTGTTTCCTTGGATAATAAATCCTTAGTTTTAAGCCCCTGTAGGTGTGACTCATGCAGTATAAGAAATTCGGATGTTTACCTGTCATAATCTCCATGAGTTAAATGAAGCAAATGTTTTCAGACTAAGAGGCTTTTAATTTACTACTCTACACTGACTACCCGTAAGCTGCACTTGATCCTGCATCAGTTGACCTGCATCACCCCAACCTGCCCCCAAAAGCTCTGTGCAGGTTTTAAAGCATACTATTTTGAGATTATTGAAAGGTCACGCTGTTGGGCTAATAATCCATCCATCCATT
>NW_007578296.1:367241-401019 GCF_000690725.1 Stegastes partitus
GTGTGTGTGTACTGGAAGTCTTGATGAAGCGTGAGAAAACACATCTCCTGAATGTATTAATCCCAACTGATGTGACCGTACAGTCATACAGTGGTGTTGAAGCAGGTTGTGTCTTCATGGCAAAGGGCTTTTCTGTATGAAACCGGCTCTCTGGCCTGTTCGCCTGCTGTTCTGTGTCTGGCGACCAGCTACCATTTGTCCATTTGTCTCTAGATGACATCACCGCTACAATCTGTCTCTCAGCTGTTCAGCTGAATGAGGCACTTCACGAATTCAAGCTGAGCTATGATAACATGCAGCATGTCATTTTGCTTTGTCCTATTTTGTAACACGGCCTGAATGTAGAGCTTTATACATTTTCTCATCTGTGTTCAAACAAATCCTTTGTTTTGTCTGTAAGTTGGATGAAGATCCAATTGTGTGTCTCATGAGAAATCTTATTTAATAATATTTGGCCTCTGGAAATCTCTTGCCATGATGATTCACTCATTGCATTTCATTCGCAGCAGCGTCTCATCTCCAGACTTCTTAATGAGGTCAGTGCAGGGAGCAGAAGCAGCTCTGATGAATTGTGTATGACAATGACCAGAGTGCAGACATGAGCTGCTCGGTTTTCAGAGCAAGAAAACACAGTTTATATGTAAAATGTGTAAAACCACAGCACGTGTTTTTGTGTTTTTACATTTTTCCTGCAAACCAGATGTACCTGTTTCCTTGGATAATAAATCCTTAGTTTTAAGCCCCTGTAGGTGTGACTCATGCAGTATAAGAAATTCGGATGTTTACCTGTCATAATCTCCATGAGTTAAATGAAGCAAATGTTTTCAGACTAAGAGGCTTTTAATTTACTACTCTACACTGACTACCCGTAAGCTGCACTTGATCCTGCATCAGTTGACCTGCATCACCCCAACCTGCCCCCAAAAGCTCTGTGCAGGTTTTAAAGCATACTATTTTGAGATTATTGAAAGGTCACGCTGTTGGGCTAATAATCCATCCATCCATTCATCCATCCATCCATCCATCCATCCATCCATTATCTATACACCGCTTGATCCTCACTGGGGTCATGGGGAGGCTAGAGCCTATCCCAGCTGACTCAGGGTGAAGGCAGGGTCACCCTGGACGGGTCACCAGTCTGTCACAGGGCTACACTTAGAGACAGACAATCAAGCACACTCACATTAAAACCTATTGACAATTTGTAATCACCGAATTAACCTCAGCATGTTTTGTGGGAGGAAGCCGGAGAACTCACGCAGTACACGGAGAACAAGCAATCTCCACGCAGAAAGATCCCGGTGCTCCCGCTGGGACGTGAACTGGCAACCTTCTTGCTGCGAGGCAACAGTGCTACCAACTGTGCCACCCTGCAGCCCTGGGCTAATAATAAATTCATGTAAATGTACTGTACATTTGAGGACTTGTGGTCATTAAGTTTCTTTTGCAAGAACCCAGTGATGACATTCATAGTTCACTCAGTGAATCGAGCTCTGTCAGTTTGACCGGAAGCCCAGTTTTATGGAGCTTTGTTGAGGAGTAGTATTGTATTAAAAATGATTCCAAAACAAAATGAATGTAGGATAATCCTCTCAAATGTTAACCTTTACCCGTGAGAGCCTTCTGTCATTCCCCTGAGCTTACCCTGAACTTAAGGGGAAAGGTTCACCCACTAATGTGTCCTCGTCAGGTAACGGAGAGTAGCCGGGGACATCTGGCAAAGGGCATCATGCTAATTGAGGGCCCCTGAGTAAAAGAGATTTCTCACATCCAAAAATTGTTCATGACCGGCTTTGAACCCCCGAGTCCTGAAGTAATCAATCAGGGAGGGAATATATTTGCAAAAGCCTGCTGTAGGGCCACTGTAGGGACATGCCATGCACAGAGATGTTGTCGTGTGCACGGCAAGAAAAGATTATTGTAAGGTAGAGCTGTGAGGGAAGAAATCTTTTGTTATAAACGACGGAGAGGCCTCATTGTTTGCCTCTACTGTAGGAATACACGGAGTCAGCTGCTGGGGACGACACATTTGTGTTTCATGGATTATTTATTATGGGTTTTTATCAGAAAGTCGTGGTAAGTAGAAAAAAAACTTAGATAGTCAAACATTTATCATAGAGTGCTAAACTTCAAAACAAAAAGTGTGTTTGCTTCTTTTTACTTATTAAAAGTCTGGACTTTTAATTTAAATTTTTAATTTTAATTTTTAAATTATATTGAAATAAAGTTCTTCCAAATCCAGTTCTACATCCGAGCTTTCAGTCACATGATGTGCTTCATGTTGTGTGTGAAACAGGATTACAGCAAAGAAAAAGAGTTCAGTATAAAACAGCATTCACTCAGATAATTCTAATTCTTTTTTATTCAATACTTATATTTTCCTTAATGTAATTACAGTTCTATTCATACAGACTGATGGCAAATGAAAGGCGTAAAGGCTGGAGTGTCACAGTAAAGGGTTGGGTCAGAACAGCTTCAGTGCACCTTGACATTGACTCTCCAAGTCTCTGTAACGCTACGGTTTGAACACAACCTTCATTCTTCCAGTAGATATTCGCTCATTTGCTGTTTTGCTGTTTTGATGATATTGATCCAAGAAGTTTCACAGGTGTTCACCTGGGTTGAGATCCGGTCTCATCATTGTTATATCCAAGCCAACAATTGACTTCTTGTGCCCTATAAATGGGAGGGAGACCGCTCCTATCAGGATAGAAATAGGCAGGAAATTTGTATTGATTTGCAGCGAGTCGTCCCTTTGAGGGGACTCGTGGACCCAAATCCCGCCAGCAAAGTCCCCCCCGCAGCAAAGCAGAAACCCGGGTCCCCGCACTGCAGGGGTCAGGCATTCAGACTTGTTCTCTTGGTGTACGCTGACATGAAGTGAGCCACGTCTCCAGAATGTAAGGAAGGATGACTCACCTGTGTTTGTGGTGACTACGTCCCTGACCTCTTAAATGTGCATTCATCTTAGCAATGAGCGGTTAACACACCGCCAGCCTGCAACAGGTTGTTCTTACTGACAGTCTGATCACATCCTGCTCTGACATTCTCAGCCACCTGAGGAGGAGTTAGTCCTCTGGCTGCTGCGCTCTCAGCCCATAGATGTAAATGCAGACGGACGGTAACTAGAAAACATAAACCTTGTGGTATTTTATTGTTCCGCAGTTTGTTCTGTGAAACATTCTGGTGACTTGAATAACTTTGTGGTGGGTTTGCAAGTGATCATTGTTTTGGTCAAACAAATTATTCATGTTGTCTTATGTGGTGGCAACAACTGCAAAACCCTACAGACAGAGTCGCTGTTTGGTTTTTAGCCTAATCTTCCTTTTCAGTGTTTCCTCACTGATTTGGCTGTGAGCACATGGAGCCTGCATGTCAACAAACTCACAGTCTTGTGATAAAGTTAAATAAATGTTAAAAAAAAAAAAAACAACTCTGTATCCAAGAATTGATTAATTGAAATGAATCATTATACATCAAAGAGACTTCTCTGACAGATCTGAGAACAGTGTGAATGTTTGTTTCAAGCAGCAAAAAGCATCGTAGCGTGATGTGTTTGAGTGAACTCACTTCCTGCAATGTCACATTCACATATGTGCACATTGTGATGCCGGTGTTGTATTGATATATGGTTCAGTCCTTATGTTCTGGCTGAACCACCAGCGAGCGGTGCAGTCTCTGTGACTGAAGCTTCTGCCGTCAGTTCCCAAACAATAGACCTTCTTTCTATGTCACTTAGGTCTTGTCCCCTTGCCCTCAGTGTTTTCATACACAGGTCACGGAGCATGACCGGGTGTAATTGTTTAATTGCACCATGCGGTGCACCTGTGTGGAAGCCTCTGCATTCATTGTGTTTCTCCAACCGCTTAGTCCTTTGTCACCATCTGTATGTAGAGGATATAGATTTTAGACATACATTTTCTCCAGCCTTTTATCGTCCTTCAAACTTATAAAGTGTTTTGTTCTGCACATTCTTCTTTAAAAGCAAAATATTTTTAGCTGCCTCATAAGATTTAGCGAGAAATTCTGCAGTTTAATTCAAAATTACACGATGAAAGCACGAATGATTTGTTAAAAACATCGTTAAAAACGTAAATCTCAAATCAAAGGCGTTAACGCTGTCCACTCAGACAACAGATTGTTTCAGTATTGACAGATGTTAAACTGTCTGTTGTATGCTTAACAGTTTGACAACAAGCCTTAAAGAAACCCCAAACAAGATTAGTGCAAGACAAGGACATCACCTCCTCAAAAAGTTAAACTGGTATCAAGCCTTCTTTGCAAGCAGATTTGCCTCACAGGACTTGTGTCTCAACAGCTGCTGCGTGTTGATCGTAGCTACTTGTGACAGAGTCACACTTAAAACTTCAATGGAGTCACTGATCCTGTCATAAGCCTGTTTAACCGTTTGACCAGCCAGATTATATGAATTAAATATTGAGCAATCACTCTGGCCTGGCTGTAGTCCTGCACTTTGTTTACTTGTGTTTAAAAATGCAATTCATTTTTACTAAACATGTTAATCGTAGAACCATCGTAATTGTTACTGTGAGTGAAAAAGAAAATTAAGTGATGCAATTTAGAATATCTTTTGAGTAAATATTTTAATATTTATACGTGGAATAAATTAGCTCAGCGCTTTATCATTTTATTTTGCTAAAATGCTGAAGTTTATATTGACTTGCTGTGGAAAGCTAATATACATTCTTCGTAAATGTATATTTGATTTGCATGTTCCATTCATATTGGTAAATACGGTCCTTTTGTTAATCCTATTTTTAATCTTATTCTACTTCTTATTCCTCATTTCATCTGTAGCACAGCAAACACTGAATGTTAAATACGACAGTGAACCACAGAGAGCGACGTGTTTGTTTAACGCCGACTGTGTTCAGGTTTATCTCTTTGGTCTTTCTACTGTACCTGTGTTTACTTCAGTCTTATGAAGCCTGAGAGCTCCAGATAAAGAACTATATCACATGAGGGTTTTTAGTGATTGTAAATGAGCACAATAGTTAAAATGGTGAGATAGCTGCAGTTTCAGAATAAATCTAGAACATGTTTCTTATATGAACTATGTTATAATATATATAATAACTATTATTTTTATGATTATAGTATGACATATAGTAAAAACCTTTCATTTCTGTACTTCCTCAAGATAACTCAGTTTTAACTGGTTTTAGTTATTTTATATAAATTGCTGTATTATTATTATTATTATTATTATTATTATTTTATTATTTGAAAAGGGACAATGCACATTAATCAACATTGTACAAAGTAAACGAATTAGCTAAATTAAGCTCGTTTTCATTATTATAAACCTCTCACTTGTTATGCATAATGGCATCTCTCTGTATAATTTATTTGTAATGGTTATTGTAAAAATGTAAGATAAGCTGAGATATAAAACTGTTTGCTCAGAGGGAGTCGTCTGTTCTCTGTTTAAATGTATAAGGTCTATACCTCACTATGTTAAGCGCTATGTGATGGTATATGTTGTTAACTGAGCTACACAAATAAAATTGAATTGGAAATTGAATTGAATTAATATTAGTTAAAGTAAAATTAAAATTAAAATTTAAAAAATCAACCTGACTCTAAATTGTAATGTTGAAATATATTATCAGGTGTATTGGACTGCTCAGAAGTCTGAAAAATCTTTTCTCGTTCTTTCTTTCTTTCTTTCTGTCTTTCTTTCTTGCTATCTTACTTTGTTTTAAGAAAAAAAAAAAGTAGAAAAGAGAAAGAAGAAGTGATGGCTATCCTGTTACAGTTAGTGCAGAAATATTTCAACCAGAGCTGGAATTTAATGTGAGATGTCCTTGATTAATTGTTGAACTGTCAGCCGTAAATAAACTGGTTGCAGACTTGCAGTCAGTTTGCCTCCGAAATCACATCAAATCACATCAAATCAAATCACATCAAATCACATCAAATCACATCAAATCACATCAGTACGATCTGATGGTGGAATTTTCTTATAAAGTTGCAGAACTTCTTTATTTGGTCGACATGATTTTTTTTCGGTTTGAAAATTAAATTCTGCTGCTCTTCAGTGGCTGAATTACAAACGTCATTCATGAAACTTTTGATCAGCAGTAATTATCATTCACCACATAGATAACTGTTTTGTGAATCCAGTTAAAAAATTTTCGCTTCCTGCTTTATGATAATTAACAAACGAGATCGTCCAAAGCCTCGGTAATTACGTTAACCCTGGTAACCGTAGTAACCATGAAGTTGTTATTCACACATTTGGATTATTCTCAGGAGGAATCAGCCGTCTCTAGTTTTCTTCTCACTGTAGTAATTTGTAGATTGAATAAGGCATTTACAGTAGAAAACATTTTAGCTGCCAATATATCGTCCATATTTAGTTAGTCTAAGAAGATTTAAACTTTTTTGAGAGAAACTAACAGACTGTAAATTTGGTTTTACATATGAGCTGCTTACTATAGATTTTGTTCACACTAACTTCTACATTAATGAGCATTATTGATGTATAAGGTATAATAACACAGTTAGAAGCTCACAGAATGTGTGAACTAACACTAAATGCCTTGGATATAAACATCCGATTTTTGCCTTTGCTTTCTAGTTGTTGTTGTTGTTTTATATCGTCACAGATGTGTGTCTTTAGATCTGTTACGATATCATAGAGCTTTGTTTGTAGCTGGTAATCCATTACATGACAGAACTGTCAAGCTTATTATCACACTGTCTGCGTGCTCCGCTGACCGCAAATGCATTTCTGTCATTCCCATCATCGTGAGCAAAGCTGCTAATGAGATTGTTTCTGCAACACAAGTCAGATGTCATGTTAAAGTCTCTTTAACATATTTGTCAACATCTCACTTTGTCAGGCTTCTGCTGTCAGTGTTTCAAACTACTTAACAGGATTATGAGCACCAAGTTGAATACAACCTGAACAGGCACTGAAAGATCTGTGAAAATGCAGGAGAGTTTGTTTATTGAATGTCTTTTGAAATAAAATAGTAAATGAGACAAAGCTGGTTAAGAGATTATTGTAGGTTAATATAATCTGAGTGAAAAGGTTCATTGTTGTTATTGTTATTATGTTAATCCGTCTAAATCACACGAGAAAATTAGGATCTATGGAAATGTTATATGAACAAGTCTTGTGGAAGTGTAATAGTCAGAGAGGTGAAAATATTTCATGATATTTAGTTTTTTGTCCACAGCAGGTGACTGAACATGACAACTAATGTTCCATCATCAGTTATTTTCTTAATTAGTTAATTTTCCCTATAAAATGTCCCTAAAAATGCAGATACAGTTTGTAGCATCGTACGGCCCAGTGAGGTGTCTTCATGTGTCTTGTTCTGTCAGAATAAAAGACCATTCACTTTACTGTGATGTATTATGTTTTGGAAAAATCCCCAAATCATCTCTTTTAAGTAAAGTTTTTGATGAACAGTAAATACAATGACTGTGTAATTATCAAAGTCGTTGGGGATTTATTTTCTGTCAGTTGACGATTGATTAATCAGTTAGTTTTTGCTGCGTTAGTTCTGAAACTTTGCTATAAAACGAAACACATATAAAGACTAATTTGAAGCTTAAACTGTTTGTCTTGCTGCAGAACCTTTAACTCGTTTTGAACACGGTTCATCTGTGCAGTAACATCACCGTATTTATATCAACAAAAATGTGAGATGAAGTTCTGCTGGCGGTGTGCAAGCCGAAGCATAATCCTGTACAGCAGCAGTATTGATCGCGGCTTCTTCTGTTTTTTTGTTAATGCTGGTGGCGAGCGTGCAGACTGGCTGTGACTCAGAGGGTTCACTTAAGTCCAAGCAGCAGGGATTTTGAAGGCAAAACTGCACGCATCTTTCCACGGACTTCACCGTGTTCACGCATTCACACGTCTCCATGTTTCTGGCCCGTCTCCATGATTCATTAACGTGTTCTAGTCGCGCAGTGACCAAAAAAAGATCACATCAAGTTTCACCCAAATGGTCAATTAAACAAACAAACTCACATCTGAGGATCTCACATTTTATTCTTTTCCTTGATAAACAAACAAGACCAGGTGACCTCTGCTCACACTTAGCAGGCGTCATCATTTTAGTTCAAGGGCAGAATTAAATACGAGTATTTCAAGTTTTTCTTTTTTTTTTTTGTCGTCGTCGTTCCTCCAAAACCAATTTGGAGTTTCGTCACGCTTCTGAAAATAGGAAACTAAACCATGCCACGCTCAGATTTACACGACAGCTTAATGAGCCTGTAGTTGCTCAACTCGTGAGAATTCGTGACCTAATATGGGTTCACAGGCTGGAAAGGGTTGAGAAGTACGTCTTATTGGTTCCCTGTCACGTATATGGTTTTATTGACATGTTTTATACATTTAATTTGAATGTATCCCAAAACTATGGACACACCTGTGTGATCACAGTCCAGCTTGGACGTAGGTGTCTTTATGTACACTAAACAGGGCTTTGTATATTATTATTATACTCTAATTTCTACATAATTTTTACATAATTTTTACATAAATTTTACATAATTACATAATTTTTCTTTGCACTGTTTTCTCAATTTGCACATTTTGTACAGTTGTTTTATTTATTTTATTTTATTCACCTATTTTTATTTGTAATTTTTTAAGTAGTATTTAACTTTGACTCTTTTTCTGTTGGGACTGGTGTTTTTCTCTTGCTGCTGTACCACAGTAATTTCCCAGACTGGGATAAATAAAGTATTTTTCTATTCTTCTTCTTCTTCTATTCTTCTAATACAAAATGATGACTGTTGTATTTTTTTTTTTACAAATTTCTCTCCTTAAATTAAACAGAACATTAAAAACTTAAGAGAAAGTACTTGAGTAATTAAATTAAAAGTGAAAGTAACTACATCATGTAACTAAAGTGGTCAAAATAAACATACTGGGTACGTCTGTGGGTCTTTACTGGTTTCTGCTCCATTATCCAGAACTGAGCTCATCACAAGCAGCAGCAGAGACAATCAGAGGGTCCATATGTTCTTAAATGCTTTTCATCTTTTTGCTTGTGTGTTTGTTTTTACAATTGTCATTTATAAGATCCACTTTATAGAAAAACCTCTTCTGCAGAAGGAACTCTGTTGTATTATTTTTAAAAAATGCATCATGAATCCCGACAGTAGCGCGTTCTCGCCATAAGGCTTATCCCATCGTTATTGAACAGGGAGCTTGATCAATAAGGCTGAGTCTCGTCGGTGTCCGGGATAATAAGTGTATTATCTGAAACAGGTCCGGCAATCTGTCGCTCAGCGCGTCGCTCATGTCTCACATTGTGGGGAAACCATATTGATTTTAATCATTCTTAGACTTAAAAGTGTAAAAAAAATATAGTTGTGTTTAGTGTCTAGTGCAAATAGTACGCAACTGGTTGAATCTATTACTTGGATCAAGAACAGAAAAAGAGTTTTGTTTGTATATAGTGTACATATAGAATAGAATAGATTAGAATAGAATAGAATAGAATTGTATGTCCATATGTGCATACACTGTTTTACATTTGCAATCAGTACATTTAAATATAAATACTGTAGATTATTCTCTGTTTTTTCAACATTAATCTAATTACTGTAGTTTTTATTTTTGCTTTTTGTTTGCCTGTTTTTTATTATTCTTCCGTTCCATCATAAATTAGCTGTAGAATAGCAACTGAAGCCGTATTAGTCTCATCAGTGAAACGTCAAGCTTGTATGTATATTCTCAGTTACGCATTGTTCACTGAAAACGGTCGGCAGGAATAATTGTGCTCCACTGACCTAAGAGAGGTTGTTTACAAATTCTGATAATACCCAGCGGATAAGTAAAGGGACTCAAAGACAAAGGTTAGCGCTTGTCTTAGGGAAGGTTGGAGATTTACTCATTCTAGCATTAACTGACTACTCGTGTCAACCACCTCTACACCCAATCAAGTCTTCTTTCTTCAGAGTTGTTCTTCACTCTGGATGGAGCGAGACGGCACTGACGTATTTACCCATGAACTGAATTATTCTAGTTTTTGTTTAGTTTTTTGTTTGATTACTCTCATCAAACTCCGTTTTTCCATTAGCATTAGAATAAGGCAAAAAGACATGTTACACAGTTCTTGGTGAAACATCAAGGATGTATGTATATATATAAATATATAGTTAGTGTCGTAATATTTAGTGAATAGTTGTCACTGACCTATACCTATACTGACCTATATTATCTTGTTTCTAAATTCTGTTTAAAATACCCTCAGGATAAGGAAGAGGCTTAATACACGGAGGTTAGAGGTTAGAGGTTATTTGAGTAAAGGTTTTTATAAGACTCGCTAATTCTTACATGATCTGAGAGCCCTCGTCACATGTTTTTTCATCCATTCAAGTTTTCTCTGAGCTTGTCGTCTTTCTTTACGACTGTTTTTCCCTCTGGATACGCGTTCGTTTTTACATGACATTTCACAGGCTCTCGAGATCTTAATCTGTGACATCGCCACTGTTTGTGGCACGTCAAGGATTTGTGGAGTGTAAGATTAGAGCCCTACGTCGTCATAAATCTCTGCTTCCCAATTTGGCCAGGTGGTGGCGGGTGGGGCAGCTGTGAGGTGTCTTCTGTGGTGTCTAGATTTGCTGGGTAGAACGTTTGAGCATCTATGGACGGTGAACTTCATGGTGAAGTTTTTAGGAACCTGGACACATTATCTCACGTGGCTTGATGCTCAGGGTTTAGAACCTGCTACGATTTTGCTTTTTTGAGGACCGACAGTTCTCAGAGTTGACCCAGAATTTTTTATGGTGCCCTGCTGTGGTCGTCCATGATGAACTACTGCATACCAGACATGTATGAGATGCCTCATGCTGGCGTTGGAGGCTACCCGGTGCCGGGCGGTGGGGAACACTGCATGTACCCAGGTGAGGGACCCGGCTATGGACCCTGTGAACCCCAGCCTCTGCACCATCCCCCCTGCATGGAGCAGGCTTGGCCCCCCAGCCAGCACTACTCGTGCTCGTATCCTGCCGGTCCTCCTGTTTTTAAGAGCGAGTTTTGCAGCATGGAGATCCCTCTCAGTCATTTCCACCATCAGCCTCAGTATTACCCTGAGATCAAACCTGACTTTTCACACCTGCAGTGGATGCAGGGAGCTCACAAGAGAGGTATGACACCTGGACTGTGACTGTTTACATGCTTTGGTTAGAGGGTATTAGTGATTGGATGGATTTGCATGTATACGTTTAAACTGACTGAAGTTGTTGTTTTGTGATCGTCTCTTTGGAGTGAGTGTGAAGAACATCTCTCATGTTTCTCTATTGTTTTTTTTATTTTTTTTAAGTATATCTCTTTTTGGTAATTAGTGATGACTCCTCCTTGATCAATGAATCAATGATGTCTGGGATTTTCGAATTAAGTCTGATAAATGATAATCCACGACTTAAGGCGTCATGTGGCGGCAGGTCTGTGAGCAGGACTTGTTGCATCTGATGTGCAGAGTGTTTGACTGAGGCGGGCAGGCGGGCGGGCGGGGGTTCCTTATTGATTGATGGTGAGGCAACAGAAGGCTAATTCAACATGAATGATGATGCTTTCTTAACAAACCCCAAAAAAGATATTGATCATTTTGCTGACCTCCGGTCCTGGAGCCTACCAGAGGTCAGGGCATCAAACTAATTAGGTTGAATCCCAAAATTAGGCCTGGTGTTGTCTCATTGAGTTAACTGGAGGCAACAGTGCCATCTGTGGAAGTTCGTGGAAATCAAATATTAGGTGTCGTACCGGACATGTGTGAGTCAACCTACTTTTATAATTAAATCTGATTGTGTGACTTTCCAGTGCAGCAGAGTTTATATACGGGGACACACTTGGATAATAAATATTAACACAAAGGAGCAGATGACTCACGTTTCTTGAGCGTGCAAGTTTCCCTGTTATGACAAAGAATTGAAGCAGGACAGTCCACATGCATTTTAATAAAAAACTCACCTTACAAAAATATAAAAATGTGATACTTAGATTAGAAAAATTCATCTTCAGTTAAGGTCAAAATAACCTAAAATCTATTCAAAACCTGAGAAACATTTTTAACCAAAGGATTTATGAAAACATGGTTTAATTAAATATGCAATATTCTTGTTCTTACATAAATAACAACCATTTGTCCTTCTCTCCAGGGTACATACCAAGTTACCTGGACAAGGATGAGCTATGTGTAGTGTGCGGGGACAAAGCCACAGGCTATCACTATCGCTGCATCACCTGTGAAGGTTGCAAGGTAACGAACAGGGCGAGTAGCAGCAGCTTTATTCAGTCTTCCATTATTCGCCAGCAGCTCTGATCATATGAAGGTCTGCTCTCCAGGGGTTCTTCAGGCGGACAATCCAGAAGAACCTCAACCCAACCTACGCCTGTAAGTACGAGGGGAAATGCGTCATCGACAAAGTGACCAGAAACCAGTGCCAGGAATGTCGCTTCAAGAAGTGCATTGCGGTGGGAATGGCAACCGACTGTAAGTTTTATAGGTCAGGATGGCCTTAGGAGCATGATGCTTCAGACAAAATGATTCAGTCTTCTCAGTTTTTTAACGTTTTGTTTGGTTTTTTTGCCTTCTTTTAGTTTTTTCTTAAGTCTATCCAGGAATTGCAGCTGAAAATCAGCATTTAGGTCAATATGGCAGCAAAAACAAGCAAATTATTTTTTAAAATTTGATCGCCAACAACTAATTCACTTCAATTCAATTCAGTTTTATTTGTATAGCGCATATTTACAACAAGTCATCTCATAGCGCTTCACAAAGGCAGAGACAGAAACAGATCAGATAATGATTTCCAAACAAAAAATGTTAAATATTTAACAAGATTATTTTTTTATTTTTGGTCAGAAGCACTGTTAGAGCATCTCTGCCATTCTGACGTTTTATATAGAAAACTGTGAATCTGTAAATGGAGAAAATAATCAGTAAATTAAAGAACTGCTGTTTGAAAACGGATGAACAGCAGAGAGATGGAAAATCCTTCAGGGATGGTTTCTGTGGATATTTTAATGCCTTTCTCACCATCAACACTTGTCATCTTTGGAATCGTTTGTAACTGAAACGAATCGAGACCAGTCGCAGAGGAAAGTAGCTCCATAAGACGCCTGCAGTGAGTGTTTAAGACTCCACATATAGACTGTGGATGAATATCAATCCTTCTCTGATGGCTTTGGCCAGTTCAAACAGTTCAAAGTGAGCCAAGCAATTTGAACTGGAAGTAATCCCTTGTATTTACAGTGTGCTTACAGTGTGGTGCTACATGTAAAGTGTCACCTAAATTGGATTCCCTGCTGTTTCCAAGAACATAATTGAAACACCTTTGCTTTTCAGTTGAACCTGTTTTCAGTTCATCATTTCATGCCCCCTTGCCTTTCCTTCTCCCTCCCATCCACTCTCTTTTCTACTTTTCTGCCCCTGCCCTGCCGTCCCCCCTCTTCCGCCCCAGTGGTGTTAGACGACAGCAAGAGGCTGGCCAAGCGGAAGCTAATCGAGGAAAATCGGGAGCGCCGTCGGAGGGAGGAACTGCAGAAGACGGTGTGGGACCGACTGGAGCCCACCCAGGAGGAGTGGGACCTCATCCGTATGGTGACTGATGCCCATATGGCCACGAACGCCCAGGGCAACCACTGGAAGCAGAAGCGAAAATTCCTGGTGAGACATCCTCCTCCCTCCTCACCACGGCCTCCATTGTATTGATGCCTTATCCAAACCCCCCCCCCCATCCCTCCCATCCCTCCCATCCCTCCCACCCAGCCCCCTCCCAGTCATGTCCTTGTCTCCTTCACTTCCACCTCGACCACTGTTCCACAGTTCCCTATGTTAATATGTCCATGTGTTTTTTTGTATCTCCTTGTAGAGTGGAGAGAATTAGCTGGACGATGGAGAAAAGTGTTCCTCAGCGCAGCAGCACTAATTTATATTGGAACATCTTGTCGTTTTTTTATGTCTCGCCACCGATGATCTTAAACTGCTAATACTAATAACTTGCTTTTTTCGTGCCGTTTCATTTTTCTCTCTTTCTGTTTGTAGCCTTTGATTTCATATTTCACCCCTTTTTTAACAGATTTTGCTTTTTTCTTTTCTGTTCAGTCTAATCGCTCTGTCCAGATTGAAAATCTGTCAGTTGTTGAATTTATTTTGGGTTTCTATGGCACGATTCAACAGAACACTCGTTAAGGCAGAAAACTGTTTAACCGTAGAGGAGCAGAAATGAGGAAACTAAGATAATTTTATATAAGATTTGAATTTGTTGGATATTTTGATGACACGGGGGAGGCTCTGGGAATCTTTGGAGAAAGGCGTTATAAGGACACGGTGTGATCTGTGGCTTCCATCATCTCTTGTGGTGGTTCCACCGGAAAAATTCAATCCAAAATAATGTTTTAATGTTTATAAAATGGGATGCAAATTTAGATTGACTGAAGTGTAGCCGTGGGGCTTTCTCTAAATTGTCAACCATTACAGTAAAATATTGAATTTTGTCGTCTAAGTGTTTCTGAGGACCTGTTTGAAGCCACGGTCCTGAATCTCACCATAGAAACTCATCTGGGATTTCTGTCCTCACCTGTTTTCTATCTGCACACTTTCATCTGTCTTCAGTTTTAACCTGTTTTCTTTTTAGTTGGCTTGACACGAGTTCTTCATTGAAACTTCACGATTCCTGTTGATTATCCAACAGGTCGAGGAAGCAATGCTTCTTAATGAAATAACATGTAATTTATTCTATACTTCTGACCAGAGTGCAGCGGGGGTGAAGGAAGCTAAGGTACGAAGCCACAAACACTCGTTCGTATTAATAAGATCAATTGTCTTTGTGCTTTGGCCCGATACAGTGTTAAGTTTTAAAACACAGTAATTTATAGTCATTTATATGCAAAACACATGAAGTTTAAACCAACAGTACTTTACTGCTACACTTATATAGTTATTCGTCCCCATTTATGAAGCACATGAATTCTTTATACTACTCATCTTTACCTTGTTTCATATGTAGTTCTTGGTTTTTGTATTTTTATGTAAGCATGGAGACTCTTGGAACATTGACCTTCTCTCCTTGTTGTTTCAGCCAGAGGAAATTGGTCAAGCATCCGTGGTCAATGCACCTGAAGGAAACAAAGTGGATATAGAAGCATTCAGTCAGTTTACAAAAATTATCACCCCTGCCATAACCCGAGTGGTGGACTTTGCCAAAAAACTGCCTATGTTTTGTGAGGTAAGAGCAGTTGCTTTTTCCATAAAGTTTCACAGAATGTAGATAGAAAATAGGGAGTTTCTAATGTGAATGTGAGTGTGCTTGGTTGTCCCCTGCCTTCGCCCTGAGTCAGCTGGGATGGAAGGATGGATGGATGGATGGATGGATGGATGGATGGATGGATGGATGGAGTTCCAAATGTTTCTTCTGCTGGCCACAGTTCAGATCTGCAGCCAACATTAGCTTATCAGAAACATCTACAACTGTGTGGATGTCAAACAGAAACTTAAGCTTGCGTTAGAAAACTTGGTAAATGTTTGAGGTCATTGGGAAGAAGAAGAGAGCACACAGAACAGTTGATAAAAGTAGAAAGCACACAAATAAAGCAGGAAGCAAAAAAACATAAAACTTAAATGAAATCAGGAAAAGCTCTCCGATAGAAATGTGTTTTAAGAAGTGACTTAAAAGAGAATCAACAGAATCAATGTCATTTACTGCTAATAATTTTTAGCCACATCTTCAAGCTCACAGTTAGAGTCTTGGGGTGATGTACTGCACATCTTACTGGTATTGTTCAGTAGAGATCTGACTAGTTAGCTCAGGATATCCGAGCTGCTTCTTCCTGCTGGATTTCAGAGCAGAAATGTGCTTCCAAGTTCAAAGGTCTTTGTTTTTATCTGTGATTTGAAGTGTGTTCAGCTCTCCACTGTTTCAAACAGACAAGATGAAATGTTCAGATAAAGCTGTTCATATGGTTGTTAGATGTTCTGTGTGAGCTCCATCAGCTGTCTTCCACCAGTGCTGACATCTGTCTTCATTTATCCAGCTGCCTTGTGAAGACCAGATCATCCTGTTGAAAGGTTGTTGCATGGAAATCATGTCGCTGCGAGCTGCTGTCCGCTACGATCCAGAAAGTGAGACGCTTACACTCAACGGTGAGATGGCAGTCACTCGAGGACAGCTTAAGAACGGAGGACTGGGGGTAGTGTCAGACGCCATTTTCGATCTTGGCGTGTCGCTGTCCTCGTTTAACTTGGATGACTCTGAGGTGGCTCTACTGCAAGCTGTCATCCTGCTCTCATCTGGTAAGCCCCTGCTGTCCAGACTCTCAACACGCATAAGTTGATTAAGGGTGTTTTGTTTTTCTTATTTTAGTTTCTGTATTATTAGCATATTCCTTATGGTACTACGGCCATTTACGCTTTCGAGTATTGGTTCAAAGACAACAGAACTTTATGGAAGTGAGTGGGTTACACTTTTTTTAAGAAAGCAGTAAACTTCTACAGATTTTTGTGACCAGTGAAGATCATCATACAAAACAACCAGAGTCCATCCATAAACACCAAATGCCTTGTTGCCTCAAAGGCAACGTTCTGAGCAAGTTTGAGCAGCTAGTGTGGTTTTGGTTCCACCATCATTTTTCTGTGTGACGTTCTGCATGTGTTTGAAGATCAGTTCTGTTCTGCTTCTGTGTCGTACAGACATGACATGAGTCCCGTCTGTCCTGTCATCTAAAACACTTACAGTATCCCATAGGAATTAATTAAGCTGAATATTTTTGGACAGAAAGTTGGTATTTTGTGTTTTTTCACCATGTGTGAATTTGGCTTTTATTTTTTTTTTTTTTTGCCGAAGCATTTGACCTGAAGAGAACAAAAGCAAAGTATCCTCATGCACGCCCAAAGAAATAATATCTGGCATTGTATTCATGTCAAGCATGATATTCATCTACCGAGCCATTGAGCTGGGGAAACAGTACAGGTACATAGTTATTGCTGGATGGATGGATCTTCTTTTACAAATCAAGCCACACTTCTCTTTAAAAGTAGTTTTTGTTTGGCTACAAAACATCTGACTAACAGGTTCCTGCACCATCAATGGTTCCCATTAGAAAGATTTATAACCCTCTGAACCCAAAGAGTCTCTTTGCTTTCTGTCACATTTCTACTCACTGTGGGCTCATTTTTCACTGAAGTCCTGCACATCTATAGAAACGACAAAACCACGACTGGAAGGAGAGAGAACTCAGAAATGTTTTCTTCTCAGTGTAACAGTAATGATGCCATATTTTTATTTTATTTTTATTTTTTTTTAAAGGGGAAAAAACAAAACTTCAAATTCTTTGATTAAATATTTTACAACAGTTGTAAAAACTATTCAACATTTTTCCAAGTGCTCACATGTGTGACTAATACTGGTTAAAATGTTGGCTGTATATACTGTAGATGTTTTATTGCAAAACTTTTAATCTGTTTTCATGCTTGTTTCCTCTCCACTGTACAAACACAGTCTGCCTTCCAGTCAGATAGTTTGGGGATTTTTGTCAGCTGAGTCATGAACAGATTCTCAGCTCGGCCGAAGAGTTTCTTTGTTTTTTACAGTCTGGTTAAAGCAAACAGTCCTTTTTGGGATTTTTCTTTTAAATGAGATGTGTAGAGTAAAAGGATTTTAACAAAATCTCCTGATTTTTAGCGAACATTTGGTTGTTTTCTAACAGAAAAACACATTGCAATGCAGGTCAATAGCATTCAGGCACTTTGAAGCTTTATTTTTACTCAGTGACTGGGGCCAAACAGTTCCAGTCATCATAATTAGAATTAATTGAGAAGTTTTGCTATGACAAATTCTGATCTGTAGAACAATGTGGATTTAGTCTGTTTAAAACATGGTGCCTCCATCCTGCTGTCACCAAGAACTCACTAATGAAGAAACTGTTTGTTTCTACATCACTGTGAGGTCTTACTTTGTAATGTTATTTAAGGGGACAGTAAAACATAGGAAAATGAAAACAGGCTGACTTGTCTGAGCTTGTGAGACTGTGGACGCCTTCACTTTAAATTTTAAGTCCTTTTATTACTTAAAAAAGACTAAAAGCTTGAAATCAATTATGGGTCCTTTTGCACTATTATTAACTACCAGTTTGTTGTTCTGTTGCTGAGGTGTTGACATCTTAAAAAGGTTTAGTTCTGGAATTATGATGCTTTGTGCTTTATAGCAATGTATAGTTTTATTCCTGATGGGCCGATGTCACCCAAACGTTATCGGCCCATTAAACAACCCATCATCAGCCCATTAAACATCCCATCATCAGCCCACATCACTTCCTGACATGTGGGCAGGTTGGTTCCTCCTCCACCTTTTATGAGCTCAGTAGGCCGCTACCATCCAATCTGATTACTGATCAGCACAAAGTGACTCTGATCACATCAGGAACTTTTTGCACTTATACATGCAAAGTGTCTCCAGTAGAGACTGTACAAGGATAAAACAGAGCTTTTTAACATGTGATAAGTTTTACTACAGGGTGTCTTTTAACCCAAACCAACATCCGTCTCTAAACTTAAGTCGTTTTGGTGCCTAAACAGATGAATGAACAACAGCAAGTAAGATAGTTTGCCTTTTCCACCACTACAGCATTCAAATCTTGACTTAGTTCCTCTGTAGTCGCTACATCACCCCTAATCTGCCTTTAAAAGGGGCAGTAATGGCCTCCAGAGCTACTAGAAGGTAGAATGGATCTGTGCCTGCACACGTGTGGGAATGATGTGCACTGATAACAGCTGTTAATGGTTTGACAGCATCCAAATCAGCTGGCATGTTTTCAGCAATTACCTTTTTTTTTTTGAGTGTAATGATATAATAATCCTAATTTCAGACTATACTATGAAGTTGTAGCAAACTGGATTCCCTTTATTTCATCAGATTTTATTCTAAATAGAAAATGATTTGAAACTTGTCAACACGTTTCTCCCAAAGTTCTGCCCTAAATGCAGCAGCACTCTAAACACCTCCAACGTTTGTTATCAGATCGTCCAGGCCTGAGTAGCGTGGAGCGAATCGAGCGCTGCCAAGAGGAGTTCCTGCTGGCCTTTGAACATTACATCAACTACCGCAAACACAAAGTGGCACATTTCTGGCCCAAGCTGCTAATGAAGGTGACGGACCTGCGGATGATCAGCGCCTGCCACGCCAGCCGGTTCCTCCACATGAAAGTGGAATGTCCCACCGAGCTATTCCCTCCTCTCTTCCTAGAGGTCTTCGAGGACTGACCAATGGATTTCAGTGTATGTGTGTGTGTGTGTGTGTGTGTGTGCATGTGTGTGTGCATGTGTGTATGCGTGTGTGTGTGTGTGTGTGTGTGTCAGCGCCTGGGCACCCTGGTGGTCTCAGGGCTGGAACCAGCAGAAGGCCCATCACAATGAACTTTCTATTAGCACTACTGAGTGTCACTTCATTCCATAGTTTAGGAGTAGCTCTCTGGTCTAGTTTTGGATGAAACCATTCCTTACAGTGCGGGTACATGTGAATAGCCTTTTTGTTTTTGTTTTTTTCTGGTTTGTTTTGTTGTTATTGTGGATATAACCTCTCACCTCGGATTTTACTCTAGGTTTTTTTGTGTTGATGATTGTACAGTTGACATAATGGTGATCTTATCAACACTTGTTCATTCAGTAGAAACCATGCAATTGTTGTATTTTCCTTCCTTTATGTCAAAAAACTCAAAATGGCTGCTCACCTGATACACAGAGTAAGACATTGTCAGTGATCCATTAGCCTTTTCCCCCACCTGCTTGACTTTATTGGACCCGCTTGTTGGTTAATATATTAACTGTCATCCATCCAGTGAGTGTCTGGACTGTTCAGTACTTTACCCATTAACAGCAACACTCGCTCCAGTGGACACCACCTCACAGGAAGTCTCTGGGTAGCCACACATTACAAGGTGAAGTCAGAATGCTGCATTCCAGAGCTGTCGGAAAAATCTGAATTTTGCAGTCGGAGATCAGCTCAAGAGGGAGGTCCAAGCAAGAGACAGTAACTTTTCTTGACATCTATTTGGCAGCACACACTGTTAACACTACAAAACAAGTGTCTTCTGCTTGTTTTCAGGCCTCCAGATACATTTAGCTTTCAGTAAAGTTTGAGCACATACACGCCATTTTGACATGAGTGCTAATGCAGTATGCTAATTGGCTAGCACGCACTATTAACTACCTGGACAATAGTAGTTTTGCACTACAACTGCATATTCAAGCCAGTGTAAAAGAAGAAATACACCAATCTGATCAATAAAACAAGACAGGAGTATATTTTGAAAATCACAAGTCAAATTTTTGAGATTCATTTTGGAAGAGCTGGAAACAGCTGGAAACAGCTGGAAACCAAAGCGTCAAATGAATGTAAAAAACTTTTGTCACACACTTAAGACATATTCAAGAAAAACCTGTTCAGTCACATGGCTTTGCCTCTGAGATGTTGTGTGTTCTCCTAAGAAGAGAGCATCAAACCAAACTCCATTCAAAATCTGCTGATTTAATCACAACCTCAGCGTGCTGTTGAAACGGTCAGATCCACATAAGAGCTTAGACATGAGCACACTCTCAGTTAGAGTTGGCTGAAGAAAATAAGGAATAACAAAAGCCTAAGAGGAGGATATAAAGTCTGCTGAACAGAGGAGTGGAATGACACAAAGGGCTTAAATCATATTGTAGGAGGCGCTAATGTTTGACAGACTGTATGTCTGTGAGCACATATGTGACACGTGTGTGTTGCTTTCACCAAAGCTCGTTCGTGGTAGAGCTGTAAGGACTTGTTGGATTTGTTTTCCGAGCACAAATGACCAAAAAAAACAAAAAGCGAAAGCTGTTATCAGCTTCTCGAATGTTCAGATTTGTGCTTTTCAGACTACTTGTCAGACAGCACAAGACGTGAAGGTGTCGCCTCAGGTTCTGAGAAACCGAGAAGGTCATGTTCTGGCATTTTACAGACTCACAAAAAATGACAATCAACAATAGCATTGGGCAATGAGTCCCACCCACCCTCCAGTGCTTTATGTGTCACAAAAGCAGAGCTGCAATTGTAGATCAAGAGTTATAGTTGATAGACAGACAAATAATCATTCTGATAATCAATTATCATGTTGAGGTCAAGCAAACGTGGCTCCAGTCTGTCTTTTGTTGGGATTTTCTTTGCTGTATTTGACAAAAACTTATTAATCTGTGAAATTTGGAGGATTTGTTGGATCAAATAAATTAATCCAGTTTTATTTATAAGCCCCAATTTACAACATAAGTCAGCTCAGGGCACTTTGCATAGTGATAATATAAAGAAAAACCCAAC
Organism: Stegastes partitus; assembly: GCF_000690725.1. Classification (NCBI taxonomy): domain Eukaryota; kingdom Metazoa; phylum Chordata; class Actinopteri; family Pomacentridae; genus Stegastes; species Stegastes partitus. The sequence goes on from NW_007578296.1 coordinate 388,563, forward strand.
AACTCCCTTTAAGCAACCTGAAGTCAAAAAAAAAATGTTTTAAAAGGAAGAATCGTCCAGCAGAGCCAGACTCAGGGAGGACAGCCGTCTGCTTCCACCAGTCTGGGTGAAGGGATAAAGAAAAGGGTAGCAAGACACAGACAGACACAAAACAAGAGAATGATAAATGCCATATAGTCACAGAGACACAGAGGACAAAGCACAAACTACAGGAGAGAGAAGACGAGGTTCATGACATGCAGTAGTGACGTGTAGGGATGGAGGGATGTAGGGTGAGAGAGGCGAGTCAAAGAGAGTTGCTCAGTGCATCATGGGAAATCCCCCGGCAGCACAACTACGTCCTAACTCAGTAGTCTGACGACTTCCTCTTCATCAGTGACAAGTAGTAATTCTTCACTGTTCTGCAGCATTGCATGAATCAAACAGTTTATTAAGAGAATAACTGACATATTGCCAATGAAGAGAATTCTGTTTAGTTGTTTTTTTTCCATAGCACTGTTGTATCTGTGCTAAAACTCTATTTGCGTGAAGAAATTTCCATGTTAATTGTTGTTTTTGCCTTTATTTTTACAAGCTGGACCATGACAACACACAAAAGCTGTAATTTCCAACCTGGGGATTCAGACTTGACCAACAGTGACGGGAATGCAGCAGTAGTGTTACAGTGAGCCTGCTCATCATTGCCAGAGACTGGTCAGGACTAACTAAAGCACATAATGGCACTGATGTCATGAAATGACAATCATATAGTACTCGTTTTTGTGTAACAATGCCACATGTTGTGCCAAAACCAAGTGAATGATGCCCTCCTTATTAAACCCCTGCTGGGCTTTCTTAGTGATATCAAAACTTGGCTAACTCTGTTAGTTAGTGCATGCCGCTGACACGCAGTCGTCCCTCTGACTCGTGTTTTAGTCCACGTTAGCAGCTTCAACTATACAACCAGTATGAATTTTCAGTGTTTCATCTCAGCTGTATTGCTTCACAGTCCCACATACAATAACTTCAACTGTTTGTTCGTTTGTTTTTACGCCTCCCTGACACGGGGAGACTGTATGTTAAAACAGTGACGTCATGGTGCTATGGTGGGTTGGGGCAATGGCTGATTGAACTGTATTGTTATTTACATGTTTAAAAAAAACAGCCCACCACCTCTTATGATGGCATGCATATACACTAACACACAGACATGTACATATACAGTACATACAGTATATCTGTACACATACTGCACACATGCACATGTAGGCATGTGCTTGGACAACACATGGGTCGGACCCCACCACTGTGACCACACGGTGGGATTTGCAGGCCAAGTGAAAGTTGGCTGACCCAAAAACAGTATGATTCATCATCAGCAAGGTACACTGAGAGAGCTGGTGAGATTGTGAAAACGTAGCGCTCTGTCCTTTCTTTTATTTTAGCCGGTATGTTCTTCTTTTGTTGTTCTAAACAGCCTGTCTATGGTATTGTTGTTTGCAATATGATGAACATTTGCTTTGTATATCTCGCTTTTTCAAGCTTCACACTATTCCTCAAAGCAGCTTGTGTTTTGTTTGTTTGTTTTTTTTCTCATTTCTGTGAAGTGATGCCTTTTTATCAAAGCAATAGACTTGCTGCAGTGTTTGAATGACCCGGACCTCACACACACACCTCGCAAACTGTACAGACTCAAATAAATGCACAGACAATCAGAGGGAGATAGATGAATGGTAAATGGCGGGGAGGCACCCAGGCTGAAGCGTTCCCCTGTCAGCGTGCCGGGCTGGGCCGAGCCGGGCTGAGCCAGAGCCATTTAGAAAAGTAGCATTGGCCACGTTTACATGCACCCAGTGTTGTCCGCAGTCCTGTCGAGGCCACCGTCTTGTTAAGTTGTGTGCAGGTGCCATCAATAAACCTGTCAACAGAGCAGCCCCGGTAGAAGAGATCCAGTAAAAATCCACATCCCGTCAGCGAGTGCTTTATCTCTGCTTGATTCATGACTTGATCTAAAATGATGCGCAGAAAATGTGAAGTGAATTCAGCCTTTTGTCACAACAGGGGCTGGCTGAACAAACCTGATAGATATTAGAGTGACCCACTGACTGGTTCATAGATGATCTAATGGCGCTTTTCAATCAAACCTCCCAGGAACTAAACTCAGGAACTAAATGAGGACATAGAAAGTCCATTTGGTGCTCTTGTGTTTGCGCTGCCATGCATGTCAAGAACCATCAAGATTACACATTAGCAAATTAGACCTAGAAAAAAACATGAAAATAATCATCAATATTAAAGTGAATTGCTCTTTGCTAAGCGCTGGTCTGCCAGGAACAGCTACGACTGGTCATCATTCTGACTGAAAGCTGTACATGTGCTGTAGCCGGTAGAGACCTGATGCTGTTTTCCTCTGCAGTAGCTCAGGGTCTGTGTGAAGGCAGCCTGAACCTTTGTCAATCTTTCTAAACCCTCTTTCAGGGGAGAAAAAAGTAGTTGGAGAAGACAAACAAACTCAGAGATTTGGGGTCATGTCCAGTAGCTACTATTAGAAGTCAAAGCTATTGGGATGTACATCCCAAAGGAAACAGATTGGCTTAAAGGCCTAATTAGGGGGTTGTTTCCATTAACGTCGCTCCAGCCTCAAGTTCCTGTTGTGGAGCGGCACCTATACAGTTCAGTTAAGTCCACCCCGATAACTGGCTACAATTATCTCCTGGCTCAGGAGCAGGGACTACAAGTGGCTGAACTGTGGCCTGTGAACCACAACTAGAGCGATGCTAAGCTATCAAAATGGAAGCACGACTCTCAAGTTCCTCTAAATGTTTTTCTAAAGCTTCATCAGTTGGCTTTTGTTGGTGGTGTTGTTGTATTGGCCACTAAGGAGCAGAACTCCACAACAAGCTGACAGACAACCTTCACATAATTAATTAACATCAATAATTCATCTGTTTGCAAACAGTATGATAGTGAATATTTACATGTTCACCAGACACAGAGCAGCATCAGTATTCCAACTCCTGAAGGACGTATGTAGCCGTTAACCTGCTGGATGTTCAGATGTCTTCACAGCTAGTTGCTAACTTTCCCTGTTGACGCTGGGGGCTGGTCAGATGAAACATACCGGGTTTACCAGAACTTTTAACGAGAGCAGTGAGAGACAAAGTACTACAAACTATACATATTTAAAATTACAAGACTAATTGAAAAAAAAAGTTCTGTGGAGTTGCAGAAGTGAATATTAAACCTCTCTGGCGAATTCTTGTATGCGAACACTTGACAGTTGTTCGGCGTCCCCGTGGAGGATGCTCATGTCTTCAATCACAGTTAAATCGCTGTTGACCCGTTAAGCCGACCTCATCCAATTCCTTTGACATTCTCCCAGCGCTTCTTCTTTTCTGTAACTTCTCTTTAGTTTTTGCAAATCAGGGTTTGTAGCTTATGTTCATCAGTGGACCTGCAGTGAGAAGCGAACGCTGCCGACCCTGTATTCAGCTCAATTCGGTTTTATTTGGACAGCAGCAATTTACGACAAATGTCATTTCAGGGCACTTCACATAGTAAGGTAAGGACCTTACAAGGGGATTACCAATACCAAGAAATGCCTACATCCTGCTTATAGGCACTCCGAATGACCTGAACCTATGTCCAAGGATCGGCAGGATTAGAGTTTCTTGTAACTGATGATAAAACGTGACTTTTGATTAGGTCTAAGTCGTATATGACACCTGTCTGTGAAGCCAATCCTGGATTTCTCATAGTCAAGGCAGTTCACTGGTCTCCACATCTATCTCCAGTTAGATGGTGCATGTATATAGCCTGTAACGAGCATACAGTCCTTACCCTCCAGGAGTCATGAGGTGGAAAAAATATTCATGTGAAAAAGTGCAGTTTAATAAACCTACAAGTTGTTGAGCTTAAATCTGCTGGTTGGAAAGTATGAGGAAGGTCTGGTTAAAGACAAACTTCAACATGTCTTTTGAGCCTGAAGCTAAGTTCTAAACTTTAATGTGATGAAACACATCGATGTTGCATTTATACCAATTTAGGAAAATCCATGGTTGAACGTGATGTCTAATGTTTTACATCATCCTTGACCTGACAATGCCAATGCTGACATACAGTCCACTGAGTGGGACTTCTGTGTGATGGAACATTTACATATTAAAAAAAATAACTTAGCTCCACCTTATCAGAGGTGAGCAGCCCACCTCCCTCAGCCCCCGTCCTCAAGCTGGAGTCTGAAACTGCACTCACATTTAAATATATATAACAAACCAGATTCATCATTTGTAGGCGTTCACTATGTTTTGCTAACAGTCTGCTTCATGTTTTTTCTGTTTTATTGCAATAGCTGGGACTTGTGTTGTAGAAGCATGACCGGACTGCGTTCTTTCTCTTCAGACTCAAATTTTACCCTCCGTCTGACTAATGTCATATCATCACTCACAGACTGCCCCCTTCCTGTCTTGCACCTGCACTGCCTCGGCTCCCCGAGCTCCGGCTTCAGGCTGGATCTGCTGTAGACAACACACCGACCGATGAGTAGCTTAAACAACCCAACTTCAAAGAAATCAAAATGTCCCTTTAACAAAACTAATCCTAAAGTCTGGACAGTGCTTTACTTATTTAATGGATTCCATGTGTGTGAACAGCTGCACTGTTTACCTTCAAACAATGGATCTGCATGTGTTCTATACATACTACAGCGGGGGGTCTCATGCACACCAGAGAGCATAATGGTTACCTCCAGCTGCTTTGTGTTTCCTGTTTGACGGGACGACACGTAAAAGTCAAAAGTGTAACCAGAATGTGCATAGAACAGGACCAAGAATTTAAAATACAATACTCAAGTACATAAGGAGCAACAACCGAGTGTCCAGTTTATTCCTCTGGCACATGCATCAGCATGCTCACACTGCAGCCTTAGATTTTAGGTCGCATGCGTACGTCCACAGAGGAATACAAGAAAACCCTCATGGACGCTGGTGGATGACAAAGGTGGAATCATTAAATACCCATTAATTTCCAGCTGTGCCTGTTGACAGATTAATATCACTTTATTAATAATTTTTCTTGCTTTATTAATCCATATGATTTAGAAATCAGTTTGTAATAACATTTTGTTTATATGTGTTTTTTCTACCACATGACCCCTGGGAAGCTCTGTACAAAGGAAAAGCCAACGATAGCAGCAGAGTTCTGTCATCGTGGTATTTCAGCTTGATCTAATCGGAACATTTTTACCTGTTTTCCACTGATACTATAAGAGGATTGTTAGCTAAATTAGCTAAACCATGCTACCAAAACTATTAACAGTAACCTAATAGCTGCATGAATCTGTGGTCTGTCTGAAGGTAAGCTGACAAATTCTGGCCATTTCAAATAGTGAACATGTTGCTCCGTTATTTCCTGTTTTTATATGTAGCAGACATAAAGCCACCTTGTGAATGAATTTCTAGTATTAAATCCAATAACAACTTTAGTTCATAACTCCTGGAACAAAACAAATCCATTGTGTCATTCAGTAGTCACTACATGTGTCTCGCCTGTCGGGTGCTGAACAGTTACTGTTCAGATAATTTAACTGAGCTTTTTGCTAAAAACAGCCGCCTGGTAAAGAAGTTGATGAGACAGAACCAAAGCTGTAAAATTGTGCAGTACAACCAAAACAAGGAGCTGAAAGATGCTGAAATGTTCCACAGAGATGAATTCATGATCGTTCTCTGTGGGTCTGTCACAGCGAGTGACCCTCTTCTAGGTCGTCATTTATCTCATTCTTCTTGTAAAATTAATACCTAGAGCCGATTTAATTTTTAAAAATACATTTTGGCCATATTACATCAAAACACAAATTTGAGCCTGAACTCTGTGTAGTCTGTCATATAAATGTTTATGTCTTGCAGGATCCGTACGAACTCGTATGAACTGTCACTTAACCGTAATTACTTGAATGAGCGTATATGCCGAGCCGTTGGTGCATGTAAACATAGTCAATGTTGCCTGCTGGTTCAGAAGACGTTTGCTGTTCCTTCAGTGGTGCCAGTATGCTGTTATCTCTCCCACGAGTTGTTACTCTTAAGGTTACTCAGTTATAAACCAATAACAAGAGTTGCACCATAGAAAAGCTATTTTACAGTACAAAGGAAAAGGATGTATATTTTCAGACTGCAGATTTTTTTTACAGATGTTGTTAGCATAATAGGAACATGATATTGTTTTGCATATTGTTAAAAAAAATACAGTGTCTTGCTCTCAAATCCATTTCCACATCTCTGCAAAAAAAAAAAAAAAAGAACTGAGCAAGACGTAATGAATCGTAACAAACACTTCAATTAGTGCAGCGTTAGTTTTACAATTTAAAAAATAATAATCTACTATTACTGTAGCTGGAACCTCACTGCTACACATGAACACATTTAGGGACAACTTCTTGGTCAAAGTGTAACCAGCATCAGAGAGAAAGTCATCCACCGTCAACACAGATTTCTCTCCTTGTGTGTTTGAGTGTCTTCTTGTTCAACTCATCTGTTCAACACATACTGGAAACCGTCAGAGAGAAAGGGAGTGAGACAAAGTGTATGTAGGTGTAGGAGTGAATCTGTGGCAGCAGAAGGAGAGGATGAAAACATTCTGCTCCAAATACTTGCTATTGTGTATTTTACTGGAGACCTGGTCCAGTGATCCACTGTCCGGCTGTGGACGGTGTTCTGACATGAGCGCGGGGAACTTCCAGAGCAAATGATCTTGATGCTCATGATTGACGATGATTGCGGCTAATGTGAATTGGCTCTTGTGAATAAAGATGGTTTTGAGAGAATTTGGTTTTGTGCTTTTACTATTTTGAATTTCTTTTTAATTACTTGCAAGTAAGTGTCTGTTTTTTTTATCCTTTCTTTCTTTCTTTCTTTCTTTCTTTTCTTTTACCACAGTTCAACGTTTGCTTGATTAAAGAATTTTTGTTCTCAGCGAACTTCAACACTGACAATGTTGTTCACCTCCAAGTGATAGATGTCTTCTTTCACGTCTCTCTGCACTGTGCCCATTAATCCTGAAATATAACTTATTCCCAGGTTAGCTGGTTATTATTCATCATAAGTTACTTTAAGAATATACAGCGTCCTCCAAACATATGTTAACATCCATCCATCCATTATCTATACACCACTTTATCCTCACGAGGGTCGCAGAACGGCTGGAGCCTATGCCAGCTGACTCAAGGTGAAGGCAGGGCACACCTGGGCAGGTAGCCACTATATTGCCAAAAGTATTCACTCACCCATCCAAACAATCAACATCATGTGTTCCAATCACTTCCATGGCCACATGTGTATAAAATCAAGTACCTAGACATGCAGACTGTTTCTACAAACATCTGTGAAAGAATGGGTCGCTCTCAGGAGCTCAGTGAACTCTAGCATGGTCCTGTGATAGGATGCCTCCTGTACAACAAGTCCAGTCATGAAATTTCCTCGCTCCTAAATATTCCACAGTCAACTGTCAGTGGTATTATAACAAAGTGGAAGTGATTGGGAACGACAGCAGCTCATCCACGAAGTGGTCATGGCCACGTAACCTGACAGAGCGGGTCAGCTGATGCTGAGGCACATAGGAGCAGAGGTCACCAACTTTCTGCAGAGTCCATCACTGCAGACCTCCAAACTTGATGTGGCCTTAAGATTAGCCCAAGAACAGTGTGCAGAGAGCTTCATGGAATGGGTTTCCATGGTAGAGCAGCTGCATCCAGGCCATACATCACCAAATGCAATGCAAAGCGTCGGATGCAGTGGTGGAAAGCAGCCGCCACTGGACTCTAGAGCGGTGGAGACACGTTCTCTGGAGTGACGAATCACACGACTCCATCTGGCAATCTGATGGACCAGTCTGGGTTTGGCGGCTGCCAGGAGAACGGTACTTGTCTGACTGCATTGTGCCAAGTGTAAAGTTTGGTGGAGGGGGGGTTATGGTGTGGGGCTGTTCTTCAGGAGCTGGGCTTGGCCCCGTAGGTCCAGTGAAAGGAACTCTGAATGCTTCAGCATGCTGAGAGATTTTGGACAACTCCATGCTCCCAACTTTGTGGGAACAGTTTGGAGATGGCCTCTTCCTCTTCCAGCATGAAGGTGCACCAGTGCACAAAACAAGGTCCATAAAGACATGGATGAGAGAGTCTGGTGTGGAAGAACTTGACTGTCCTGCACAGAGTCCTGACCTCAACCTGATAGAACACCTTTGGGATGAAGTAGAGCAGAGACTGAGAGCCAGGCCTTCTGGTCCAACATCAGTGTGTGACCTCACAAATGAGCTTCTGGAAGAAAGGTCAAAAATCCCCATAAACACTCCTAGACCTTGTGGACAGCCTTCCCAGAAGAGCTGAAGCTGTTAAAGCTGTTAAAGCTGCAAAGGGTGGACCGATGTCATATTAAACCCTCTGGATTAAGAATGGGATGTCACTTCAGTTCATATGTGAGTCAAGGCAGGTGAGCGAATGCTTTTGGTAATATAGTGTATGTTCACAGTAGAAATAAATGTGTTTTTTTCTACTTTATTTAGATTGAAATCATTTCACGTCAATGAGACAAAAGTATAAACCGGCACTCAGCTTGTAGTTCATGCTGTTTAAAGTGGGATGAAGAAGAAAGAAAGATTTTTGATTCTGAACTATCAGACTGAAGCAGATTAGTCATCGTGACCATGTTAACGTCTTTGTACAAACATCAGATTTCCTTAAGTTGTATTCTTGATCGTCTCATTTTAGACTTGGTCCTCTTTATGAACCTGTTGACCTGAAATATGACTGAGCCTCAAGTTTGCAGCAAGACATTGCTCACAAGCAGCACTGTGATGGTGGGAAACATGAATGAATGTGTCCGAAATCAGTTTGTTTTCAGAGGGTGTGAAATCATGGCCGGACTGAAGGCTTCTAAGGAGGCAGTGCATGGAGCTCTCACACACTCTGTGGAAACTGGATCAGCTGTATCTATAACAGGATCAGGCAGACTGAATGTGAGCGTATCGTCTTTGTCCACTGAGTGATAGAAAAAAATGCTTTATCACAGAAAAACTAAATCAGCAGAAGTTCTGACTCATCCTGCAGCAGGAGCTCAAACACACCTCAGAGCTTTGACTGGGAGACTAAAGGAGGCCAGAAGTGCTGGACTTTGCTCCACAGTCCTTGAACTCAACCCCAGTGATCATTCATGGGGAGCATGAAGACTAAGAAAGCCAAAAATTCCTGATATGACAAGAGACCGTTTGCATCATCGTTACATCATGTTGAGATAACACGACTTATCAGGTTTAAACAACTGGTGACTCCATGTAGCTGCAGTGCTGCTGGCTTTAAAGCAAAGGACGGACAAACAACATCAGATGGATAATTCATTTAAATTCACAGTTCCAGCTCTACATAGATATTGTTAGGCAGCTAATATTATTTGTAATAAAACTTAAAGCATTAATTAGAATCCCAGGCAGACATTTTCAATCATTGTCTCGCACTTTGGAAACACTCCAGTTTTTGGAGAACTATACTCAAACAACAGTTTGCATCAGTCTTTATGGATGATGACATTTTGTTCAACCAACAAACTACACTCCATCAGGGCAATTAGCTTTTCCTTTACTATTTATAATATTTTTTACGACCCATTGCCCAATGATTAGTCGCATTACCGCAAGATTTTAAGTTTCTTACTCATACAAGGTCCGTTGTTTCAACGAGTTATTTTCATGGTATTTAAAAGACATTTTTAAGTTTTATGTGCTTATTTACAATAATTCTGAACACAAGATTTTAAGTTGGCAAATTTAAAACAATTAAGTTACTCCAGGATTGAGTCGATAAATTCTGACCTCAAGGTAAATAATTTTAGTTCCCACGACTTGAATTTAGTTTTAAATCAATTAACGCAAGAAATTTAAGCTTAAGTCACACAAAGTATAAAGCTGATTCAACATTGCTATTTGATTAAATCCCTGTTTAATGGGCAATTTAAACACATCTTCCATCATCCTGGTCCTTCAACAAACTTTAGTGTCAGACTGATGATTCACACACCAACACGTCCTGAAAGTTTATGTGTGAGAGATCAGTGCTGAACCGACGTCTTGTGATATCAGCATGCGTGTAGCTTTGCTTCTCTGTTTGTACTCTCTGTTTAAAGCAGGTTAATGTGGGCAGATGTCACATTTGATTCTTTAGATTTAAGGCCATAAATATGTACTAAACTATTTCCCTCAGACACCATTCTGGTGCTCTGTGAAGCCTTGTGAGCTGAAATTCTATTTTGGTTTCCAAAGCGAACATCCGGCTGCAGTTGGCATGACAGTGAACGGACAGAGTGGAAGCTGCTCTGTTGCCATCTGCTGATGGATGCTGACACTACCACAGCCACACTGCTGATGAGCTTTAACTCCTCACAGCTTCAACTTTGTGCATCATCTTGGTTATAAACCTCCTGTAACTATGTTCATTTTCACTGTTTCTATTCCACCTGATTTGCAGCTCTGACGTAAAAATTACAAAACTTTTAAGCATATATCCAGACTATAGTCAAAGCCTTGCATGCCTCAGGCAATGCTGCACAAGCCTCTCAATATGTTCTTTTATTTTAGGCTGACTCATACTCACGGCCCTGAGTTACATCTATTCATGCCCAGTTTCTTGTGTCCAATGGCCCATTCATACAAGTGTTTGGTATGAAAGTAGCACAAAAACAGTGACAGTGGAAACTGGCATAGCTTTTACTCATACATTTATTTTGAATTAAACCCAGGAAACAAGAATTTTGTTTCTTCAGTTATGGAGGCCATTTAGGATCCAAAAGCTGTGTCTAGCTTTCCTGCTCCTCCCTCAGAGCCACATGTATACATAGTTATTCTAAGCAGGTCTGAGTCCTGTGCTCACGCTGGAAGGGGCACAAAGCTGAGAGTTCTGGGTAATCTATAATGACAAAGTGAAAACATGCTTTTAGACATATTTGCAAATTTATGAAAAAAAAATCTGGATTAAATCTCTCATTTACTGTAATATTCAGACTTGTAATTCAGTGCTTTGTTGAAGCCACTTAGGCAGCAGCTACAGCTTCAGTTCTTTTTTGATAAGTCTCTTCAGGTCTTTGCACACCTTGATTTGTGCAGTTTATCCTCTCAAGCTCTGTCATATTGGATGTACAGTGTCTGTGAACTGCCGTCTTCAGATAACTCCAGACATTTTGGTGAGTTTAAGTCTAGAATTGGAGACTTGCCCTGAAGACGCTCCAGTGTTGTCTTGACTGTTTGCTTTGGGTCATTGTTGTGTAGACAGATGAATCGTTGTCCCAGTATCAAGTCTCTGCGCTGTGGAAGTTCTCCTCTAGGACCACTCTGTATTTGCCGCATTAATCCTTCCCTCAGTTCTGCTTTTGCCTCTGAGAAGCAGCCCCACAGCATGATGCTGCCACCACCATGTTTTACTGTAGGGATGGTATTACCAGATGATGAGCAGCAACTTGTGCTCAACAGACATCGTGCTTGGAGTTCTGCTTCACTTTTGGTCTAATCTGACCAGAGGACCTGGTGGCCAGTTGAAGAATCCTGGTGATTATAAATTTCTTCCATTTTACAGTTATGAGGCCATGTGCTTGCAGCACTTCCTCGATGCTTTTATACTCTTGCCCGATCTGTGCCTCGCCACAATTTCATCATGGAGGCCTACAGAGAATTCTGTGGACTTCATAGCTCAGTTTTGTCTTGACATGCGAGTGAATTGAGGGATCCTTTATCAACATGTGCGCCTGTCCAGTCATACATTCAGTTTAGATTCACTGCAAAGGGTCTGAAATTTAAAATAAATGAGAGCTTTCCATTTTTTTAGTACATTTTTACTGTCATTATACATGATTGAGTGTGGACTGATTGAACAAAATACCTGTTTTCTTTAAAATGACCAACAACCTACTAAAATCTGCAAAAAGTTTCTAAAGCAACTGTATGAAGATTTTCAGGAATTTATTTTTAAGTATTCTTTCCATTTTGTTTAACTATCAGTGGTGTTGATTTGTGACATGCTAACAAACATAATACTGTGAGTCGTATAATCAGTTCTTTATTTCGTACAATTCTGTGTCAGAATGTAGTATGTAGTGCAAATAGTGTAATGCATGTGATAGAAAACACCTTAGGAAAGCATTTCCTGAAAAATTACACATTTTGTGTTTTGGCCTGAAAAGAAAAGTCATACTATAGCATGTCGTTTTTCGCAAAAACGGTCACGTCTCAGAATGTCGTGAAAACGCATCAGGATGTAGTATGTAGTGCAAATAGTGTAATGCATGTGGTAGAAAACACCTTTAGAAAGTATTTCCTGAAAAATTACACATTTTGCGTTTTGGCCGATAAAAGAAAGTCATACTATAGCATGTCCTTTTTCGCAAAAAAGGTCACGTCTCAGAATGTCGTGAAAACGCATCAGGATGTAGTATATAGTGCAAATAGTGTAATG
>NW_007578297.1:0-112811 GCF_000690725.1 Stegastes partitus
GGATTTTTGGAGGTTTTCCTATCCCTATTGTTGTGGTGAAATTCTTTCAATATAGTTACAATCTATCCATCCATTATCTATACACTGCTTAATCCTCACTAGGGTCACGGGGGAGTCTATCCCAGCCCAGTTAGGGCGAAGGCAGGGGGCACATCACAATGGTGTTCTAACAATACAAAATGAAAATAATTATTTAGTTGGGGTGTGGAGCATAAACATCTAGTCCTCCAAAGAAGTTGAGAACCAGAATAATCTTTTCAATTGTTTTTTTTTTTTTCCAAAACCTTTACAGCATTGTGGCAGTAGAATGGAAAACAGGTACCCAGAGACAGAAGGATTTTCGTTGTGAAGCAGCAGTTAAGGATGATCACACCATGTGACTGATGGACTCAGAAGTGATGCTCGATGGTGACCGGCCCATGGTCATCAGCCAATCCCTGCTCAGCGTGGATGGGAGATGTCGCCATGGAGACTGTCAGATGAGGTGATCACAGATCAATTTCCCTTCTGGGATGAATAAAGTATTTTTCATTTTCATTTTCATTTCATTCATTTCATTTTCATTCATTCATTTTCATTTCATTTTCATTTCATTCATTCATTTCATTTTCATCAAAGCAAAACCATGATACTTGATCAGAAGATAAATTGATATATTGATTGATTGAAAGGTCAGTGATTGATCAGTGTTACCTGTAGCTCTGTGTCCATACAAAGACACCATGAGGACCGTTGAGGTGAAGTATGGACAGAACACCAGCAGGTGGCAGAGTAGCCTGAACACAATTGGGCAGGGCCATGGTTATAGGTTTACCTGTAGAGAGAAGAGAACCTGGTCAGGTGACTCACATCATCTGTCATTTTGTCTCTTTCTGCTCATTTCATGTTCATTTGCAGTCATTCTGTGTCTTTTTTAGTTTTTCATCTTTAAGATTGTTTTGTGTCTTCAGTCAGTTTGTTTGTGAATCCACTTTGTTTCATTTCCCAGTATCGACAGCAGTCACAGTAACATTGATTGTGCCACTTATTAGACACTTAAAATGTCCTGACATCCTTCTCCAGACAGCGTAACACTATGACAAGATGTTTAACTATCCTGTATTAGAACTACCGATATCAACGTCATTGTGACAAGTTGTCATTAAACTCAGAATTTTTATTCCATCATTATCTACATCATCATTTTGACCACATGCACAGGTGTCTCTCAGGGCTGGATCCTCTCTCTAATGCTATTATCCTTCTACAGAAATGACTTCTGAGGACACTTCTGTAATGCTCTTGAAGCTAGCAGATGATACAACACTCAACAATAAGTTTGCATAAAGGAGGGAGGTGGGTCATCTAGTTTGAATTATCTGGAGCTTAACATGCAGAAGACTTTTGAGTTGGCATTGGATTTTAGAAGAAGCCACCCAGTGCTTCTCCGATCCACCCATTTAATTCCACTTATACAGGGTCAAGTTGCAGTAGCAGCAGGCTAAACAGGGCATTCCAGATGTCCCTCTTCCCAGCAACGTTTCCCAGCTCCTGCTGGGAATCCCAAAGGCATTCCCAGGCCAGATGACATATGTAATCCCTCTAGTGAGTCTACCTTAAGGGTCTCCTCCCAATCGAACATGCCCGGAAAACTGTCAAAGTAAAGGCACCCCAGCTGTGCCTCCATGAATATAACAAATAGGTTCAGGGACAAGGTGCAACCCTTGCAGAATCTAGGAAGGAGGATATGCAACTACACAAGAAAAGAATAGAATCCAACATTGTTAGGACAGCAGAAAAGAAAGAAAGTCGCCTTCACCATCCCTCAATGACTCATTATATCTCCAGGATCAGGAAGTGTGCAGATGAAATTATCATTGGTTGTTCACAACTTGTTCAAACTCCTTCACTCTGATCCAGGACTGCACAGCACAAATATTTACATATTATTAATAATAATAATTACATATATTTAAATATTTAGTGCCACGGGCTGAGCACTTTTGTCTCTGACACACGGTTTTGACATAAATGGCGGTTGTTTGAGGTCTTCTCCTTCTGGTTTCTTCTACTGATTTGACAGTTAAACCAAGTATCTGTTGCAGCTGTGTGCTTGGTTGCCCGGCAACACTCTAACTCTACTCTCCTCCCCCCCTCCCCCTCTGCTCTCTCTACACAGATGAGGCTTTGGTTGTTCAAAGTTTTTAGTAGGTTTGAAAATGATAAAATCATCATTTAAATCCCGGCAGACTTCCATGGCACTCTCAAATTTTCTGCAAGGAAATTTTCTAGTTGCTTTTATAGTTTCTAGCTCTGATGAATGGTGTCATTTTAGCAATTTCTTTTAAAAGATGAAATGTCAACATTTCAGGATTAAGGATTAAAATGCATTTAAAATTACATAGTCAATTTTTTGTCACCACAAACTAATGAGACTTGGATCAGATGAGATTTGGAAGCCTGATATTCAAAACTAATCTTCTGTTTATTTAACAATGAATTTCACAAAAGAAGGATTAAACTGAATGTAAATCTGGGTTGATAAAATGCTGCTGCTGCTTCCCTGCTTTCACCTCTAAGAAAGAGCTGAATGTAACTATCCATCCATCCATTATCTATATAACGCTTAATCCTCACTGGGGTCGCGGGGGGGCTGGAGTCTATCCCAGCCGACTTAGGACGAAGGCAGGGGACACCCTGGACAGGTCGCCAGTCTATCGCAGGGCCTGAATGTAACTATTATCTTCTTAATTCATTGATTAGTTGTTTGGTCTGTAACATGTTAGGAAATGATCCGAATGTCAATCAGTGTTTCACAAAGCCCACGGTGACATACATCTTGTTTTGTCCACAGTCTGAAGATATTTTGTTTGCTGTCATCAAGAAATAAGGAAACCAGAAAGTATTTACATTGAAGAAGCTGGAATCTGAGAATTTTGACTTTTTTCTTTTTAAAAAAAAAATCTAAAAAATTCAAAGTGATTATCAAAACAGTTGGCAAATAATTTATTGGCTGACAACTAACTGATTAATGAAATTAACAATCCAACACATATAATCTTCTTCTTGTATGACTTCCATGTTCTTCAACGGTCATCACAGTGCATTACTAACATCAGATGTGTCCGATTTTCTGAAGTGCCTGAGCAGGTTGATGACAAACATTTAATGAAACACAGCACCTTTGGCAGCTAAAGCTCCCTTTTTATTGCATTTGATTTAAAAAAATGATATTATTGGTCACCAATAGGTGGCATCCCAATCCAGCGCTACACTTCACACCTTTGTAAGAGTAAAACACTACCGACTGAAATACCTGAAAAGCAAACGAGCCCTGAAATCCAACAAAACCACCTTGAAATATTTTCAACCACAAGTCTAGGAGGAGAGGAGTGAAGCTCTGTGGTAGCGGCAGCCAACTAATTTCTTAGAGTTAATAAACTAAGTGCGTCTGTTTTCCAGGCCATATCTGGCAACATGAAACCTTCAGAGTGGGCCCGCGAGATCTCCTGCCCTCCTGCCGAACTCAGACACTCCATAACAGCATCTCAGACCACTGAAACAGGAGTGCTGTCTCTTGTTACAGCGGGGACAGGCTCCTTTGACCCCTGTGGGTCTCTTGTCAGAGTTGTGAGTGACCAGCGTGGGTCATCTATACTTCGCTGAGGGTGTCACAGTGTCATGTTGCTAGGAAATGGCATATTACTGCTGCCAATCATGTGGCAGACTAGGTAACTCGAGCGACTGTCAGGGCTTCGTCGGGAAGCGGCTGTGATGCTTATCAGGATCTTACAGTATGTATACATTACACCCTGATGGGTCTGACTTCCACAGATGTCGCTGTTTCTACGTATGCAGCACGTTCAATCTGTGAAATCAGGATGCTTCTGCTTTAAGGTGAAGCCGTGTGGCTGCAGCTCTGTGGCCGATTCACTGTCGACAGTAAAAAACGCCCAAAGTCATCAATCATGTGATTCTTTCATACTAAAAATAGCCACCTGTACACATCCGGATCACCATCAAAGCCTCACTGACACGTATGCTGACAAAAGTTTACATCTTCCTTTCACCACCTCACCTGTTCTCCCACTCTGCGGCTGCTCTCAGCCAGAGAGCTGTGAACCGGCAGAACTGGCCACGACAATAATTAGGACACATTTCTAGTTGTTCTTGATTTTTCTAAGAGGTAGTCTCCTGACATGATAAGTGTTGTCTGCACCATGTCTTTGTTGTGAATAAAGGAAATATCACTTGTCAGTACATCAGCTTGTGTTTGGGTGTGGATTGTGTCAAACAAAAGTGACTTGCTGTTTCTAAACAGATTGACCTTAATGAACCTTCTGAAACACAAAAGTTGTTTGTGGGCTTAAAAGGTATGTTGTCGTAAAAAAAAAAAAAAAAAAGTTCCAATGTTCCTTGAGATACTTATCTGTGATGGTCAATCCATCAGGAAAATTATATAATATAATTATATATATATTATATAATATTTATATATATTTATATATTATATAATGTTTCATCAAAATCACTGTATTCTAGATTTCTCATTTTAAAAATTGCCAAAAATAAACCACTTACGCTGACTAGATGCTGTAAAAAAAAAATAAAAATTCTGCGCTTCTCTGCGCAACCAAAATGCGATTAGTGCCTCAGCTGTGAACAACAGTCACAGGAAAAAAAATCAGTCACTTGTGGACTGAACTGCAGAGTGTGTTTCCATGTATGGATCCAAACTAAAAATGCAATTAGTCAAATATATATAGTGTGTAGATTCCAGTTTTTTGTTGTTTTTACTCACTGTTGTGAGGCAACAGTGAGTAAAAACTGTGACAGGACTAAAGAATGCCAAAAACTGCTTAGGGTTCAAGATTATCATTAAAAATCTAAGTGTTGCTATATTCTAACTAAATAAGAATACTTAAACATCATAATCTAAGTTGTTGGTGGCTGCTATTGGACTCGTGAAGCTGTATAGAAACAAAGATAATACGTCTCCTTGCTGTCTAACTGTGTTAGAAATGAAGACAACAGAATAAATATACATCTTCAGTGTTATTTATTTACCAAAATATGACCTCCCCTTTCGTTGGATCCCCCCACAGGGTGCTCCAATTTTACAAAAAATATCACATCTCAGTTTTATTGATTTGCTGTGAAAATAAAAACAATCAAAAAGGAGTTGGGAGCGAGATGTGATTTCAACATTCATTCTAGAAGAAGTGTTAAGACACGACATATTCAACACCTGTCATCTGGCTTCCCACATGTCTGCTCAGAGGACCGTAAAATGAGAACAGATTTATATGGTAAACATTAAAATCAGATTCCCCGTATAAAATAAATACAACTTCTCAGTAGGAATAAACCAAACATAAGGAACCAAAACAAATCATCACAAACCGTGGGGCTGTTAAGTGTGTCTGCTGTGTTGAGCTTACATGCATCTCTTGCAGGGAGGAGGCGGCCGCGGCCAGGCTTACATCAGCCCAAGGCTGCTGCTGCTGACTGCCATCCCGGACACGCCGCATTTTTCTGCACTAAATCATCATCATTTGCAGCAAGAACCCTGAACATCCAAGAGCTTTTTACACAGCGTCCAACCATCAATTTGCCAAGCCCACGGGGCGGCCAAAGTCACCTCAGGGCCGTCACGTCTGTTGCAGAAGTATCCAAGCAATGTGCAGACGTGTAAGAGCCATGTGTCCTCTGATCTTTAGGAGTGGGACTGATTAGAAACACCATCTCATATATAAAGCATAAACCAAGTGTGAAGCGGCTCTCAAGTCAAAATCCAGGACTGGCGCGCCCCTTCCTAGTTCCACAAATCCGGTCTGAAGTCAGAGAAAGCAGCAACTTGCCACAATTAACTACTAACTTAAAGTAATAGCTCAACATTTTTGTGAATGTGCCCAATGGCTTCCTGTTTGAGAGGACTGACACTACCGTGATGTCTGCCTGCTTAATATTATGTTTCAGCCAGCAGCTAGTTAGCGTAGCTTAGCATAAACAATAGAAGCAGGGGGAAACAGCTAGCGTGGCTCAGTGTGATGATACAGACTTGCACCTTTAACACATTACATGATGTTAGTAGAATCATCTGAGCTCCAGAACCCACTTGCAGGTTTAAACGCCATGTTGTTTTATTTTTTAAAAATGCCCAAATTACAGTACTTATCGAAGCAGAAACATTTTTTGCTCCAATGGTCTTTGAATTGATCACATGCCATTTCATCAGGAAACTCAGAATCTAAGCTTAAAAACACAATATTTCATCAAAATCACTTTATTCTACGCATTTTGTTTAAAAATTTGCCAAATATAAAGCATTTGCATGAATCAGATTCTGTAAAAAGAGAAAGAATTCTGAGCACATTTGTGTAATCGTGAAGCTATTAGTGACTCAACAGTCACATGACACGTGTCGACTGAACTGCAGGCTGGTTGCACAAAGTAGATGGGAGACGATGCGGAAGTTGTAAAATAGCGATAGTATGTAGAGTTCTCTTTTTTGTTTTTGTCCAGCATTAGTAACACCTATGGGCATTTCAGGTGAACTGGGCTGACCTGCAGGCTGTGTTTAAACAGAGAAAACAGGAGGCAAGAATGGGGGCAAAACATGCCCAATAACTGCTTGAGGTTCAAAGGATTAAAAAAGTTTAAACCATAAAGTACAACCAACAATTTCACGTTTTATGAGAAGCCACGTGTTTCATTATTTCTCGCCTGGAGTCTTGAGTCATGATGTTTTCATGCCATGATTTTAGTTTAAACATCATGAGCTTTACGGTTGCTGATAGGTGGATTCTGCTGTTCCCCAGTTTTCCCCCGCTTTATGCTAAGCTAAGCTAACTGGCTGCTGCCTGTAGCTTCATATTTAAGAGACAGATAAGAGAGTGCCATCAGTGTTCTGATTTAACTCTCTGCCAGAAGACAAATAGGCGTATTTCAAAAAAAAACATGTCGCACCATTCTGATAAACATTTAAGTGTGCTGCGTATTACTGGTATCCAAGAGCAGATGCAGAACCAAGTCTTTGACTGTAGAGGGCGTAGTGGGGGTAGTAGGGGCCCGTGGTGGGCAGAGAGTGCAGAGAGATGGACGAGGGTCCAGGGGGCAGATGGACCTTGCTATAGGGGTGATAGCGAGCTAAGCCCAGGCTGGGGGGAGCCCTGAGAGAGAGGGAGCTGGGCATGGAGCCTGGACTGCTCTGGTGAGGGAGGTGAAGGTGGCAGGAGGCGGGTCCAGACGAGGAAACCGAGAGCAGCTTGCTGTCCATCCCCACGGGCAGAGCCGTGTGCGTGCGGAGGTGAGCCAGGAGTTCGTCTGACGTGGCGAAACGCTTGTCGCACGGCCCTCCGGCAGAGACCCAGTTACAGGCGTGAGGCAGGGGGTCGTTGGGGAGCATGAAGCCATAGGTGTAGAGGGGGTGAGACAGGGAGGAGGACACGCTGGACGACAGTGAGCTCTGGTGGAGGGAGTGGAGCGGGTGGGACGGATACACCAGAGGGAAGCTGGATTTGAGGGTGGAGGACGGGTCGTGGATGCAGGAGTTGCAGTTGCTTCCACCAAGATGGGAGACACTGGGGTAGCTCAGGCAGTACGGGTCCCTGCATAAACCCTGCATGAAGGAAGGGGGGGAGGCACCCGTGAGCGGGCTGGAGCTCGGGTGCTTCCCTGGTACTCCCATGCTTCCCACGCTGAGGCTCGACTTGGTCGGGTCGAGCCCAGGAACAAACTGGGACGGGTAGCCTGCGTATCCCCCCACCACAGATCCGTGGTAGCCCATGTTGGAGGAGGGCAGGGGGAAGAGCGGCTGGCTCGTCTTGTAGGGAGAGATGGGGGTAATGTGTCCGGGGCCGAGGTTCGGCTGGGAGGGCTCGGCTTTACCTCCATCGTGGTTGGAACCGCCGTCGGAGCTGCCGTTGCTGCAGTTTGTGCTGGCTCGAACCAGACTGGAGTTGGCGTGATGCGGACTGTCTGAGCCAGCCTTGTTTACATCAATGTCTTTTTTGGGATTATTACTATTATTATTGTTATTGCTCGTGCTCGTGGGACTGCCCTGCTCGTGTGCAGCTTCACCGTTGGCAGTGTGGGAGTGCGAGGTGGGCTGTCCACCAGGAGACTGGCTCTGTTTGTGATGCTGCTGCTGTCCAGGTGGGGTGCTGCTGCTGCCTCTGGAGCTGGGTGAAGCAGCGTGAGGCGGGTAGCTCTGCTGACCGCCGCTGCTCGAATTTCCATTAGTGGTAACGTTGCTGCTGCTGGGCACCCTGAAGCCGGCTTTATCGCTGCTGGAGCTGCTGCTGCTGCTGCTGCTGGTGACTGTGTCTCTGCGACAGTCTCCGCTGCCTTTGTTGTAAGGCTTGAAGCTGGATTTATCGTCCAGGGAGGGGCGGTGCTCCCCCAGCTTCAGGCTGGATGACCGGCTGCTGGGCTCCTTGTCCCCCTGGCTGCAGGAGGAGCCCAGCTTGGAGGAGGACGGAGGGTCTGGTTTACCGATCTGAGAGCAGGTCTGAGCCAGCAGGGCCAGGGGACTCTTCTTGGCATCCAGCTACAACAAAATTACAGATTCTTGTCATTTTTTTAAAGGAACTGTTTGGCTTTCATGCAAAAAAAAATGTTGCGCTCTGTCGCTTTCTAAAAAGCAAATGAACTTCAGCAACCCACTAAAGCTTTTGTGTCTTTCTGTAGATCCGTAAAGTGCTTAAAAGCTCCTAACGGTTTACTGCTCCGTCTGTAATAAACCTGCAAAGGAGCTGAAAATGCTCAATATAGCATCCAGGAGGCTGTGAAGCCTTAAACCTTTAGGATTTGCAAGACAGAAAAATAATCAGCATTTTCAAGCAAAAGCTGTAAAAATAGTAAAATATTTTTTTCCTTTTTTCATTTAATCATTTTACTGAATATCTTATTTTATGCTTTTGTTTAAACAAAAGCAGACACATGAAGACTTCACCTTGGATTCTGGGAAGTTGTGATGGATATTTTTTTGATATTTAACAAAAATAATTAGAACTTGGTGCTCTACTTCAATAAAATAGCTGAAAAGAAGAGAAAATCTGATTTTAGCTGCTAAAAAAAAATGCAAAACAGTGATTTGATTATCAGAAAAGTAAATCTATGGACTGACTGCTTTGCTAATTTAATCATAAACTTGAATTTTGGGTTAATTTATTAAGATCAGTAGGATCTTACCAGAGAATATGAGTTTGAAGTAACACAAAGCTGAAGCTGGAAACGTTTATTTTAGAGTTTTTCTGTGATTTCGCTCCTACTCAGGGCTTGTCTTTACCATATCTTTACATTTTCTCCTCCCTGCTGTGAAATCAGGAACACTGCAGAGGAACAACAGTCTTCTCCGTAAAATAAAAGTAGAACAGACAATAAATACCTCGATGCTGACTGGTGCGGACGTTAGAGGCTGTAAATATTCCGGGTGTAGCAAGTGTCCAGTGTGCGCCGTCAACATCTTGATGACTCGGATAGGGAGCCGCTTTGCCTGCCGAAGTGGGTCCAGAGGGGTCAACAAAGAGACCACGGCACCGGGACGAGAGTTTTTAGAGTCGGTGGTCTCACTGAGCTCGATCCGCTGACTGACTCGATCCGTAGCTGATCCTGAAGGGAGATATTTCATTGGAGAGAGGGCGCAGCGCTTTGAGATGTGCGTTACTTTGTGATGCGTAAATGTAATCCAAGCAGACACAAAAACACAGCTGGGCGTCCTTAAATGTCCCGAAGGACGGAGAAGCCTCTCAGTCCCGGTGCGCTACTTGGTTTGAAGCATCTTCAGCTCCGACATGGCTCCTACACTCCGATTTCGAATCCACAACAACAACAACAACAACAACAAAAGTCCACGAAACGGCACAACAGCGTCCTTTCTTGTCGAGGCGTTAAAAAAAAGACCAGAGATCGCTTCGTAGACTCCCGAGCGTTGAGAGGAAATGTCCCACTGCGTGCCTTCGGTCCGGACTTCGGCAGCTCACTGATCACAACAGGCGGACTTCAAAGTGCAGCAGCCGCTGTGTGTCCGCTGGGTGGCCGCATCGGTAATGAGCGGGGCGGGGAGGACGTGCGTAAAGGCGGAGCCACGTCTGCCTGCAAGTGACAATCCTCACTGCTTTGATTTATGAACTGTGCTAATCAGGGGGAGGGATGTCACTAACTACATTTACACAGTTACTACGCTTAAATATAGTTTGAAGTCACCTGCACTTTACGCAAATATATATTTCCATTTTCTGTCACAATGTGGAGGAAAAAAATAAAAGATGAAAATGAGGCTGCAAGAGTGCCAGAAAAAGTCCAAACAAAAGCAGTGGAATTCTGTAATTAATAATGAAAAACAGTGAAAAACACGGCAAATATGTAATTAATGATAGTTTTAGCTCATTTATTCCTGTCAAACTGTTTGGGCATGGAGGATACCAGTGTCAAGCTAATGTTCTGCTATTGTTCAATTCTTTTTAGCTGCTCTTTGCTGGAGGGGGTGTGTTGCTCTACCTTTCTTTTTAAAACACCCCGAAGCTTTTCTGTTGGATTCAAGTCAACCAACATACTTGGTCTGGTTTTAGTTTTCACTTTTCTTTTTTCAGAAACTCTCGTATGATTTTTGCACTTTGGATCATTATCGTGCTGGAATATTCTCCTTCTGTCAAGCTTCTGCTGACTGGGAGTCGTCTTCTCAGTCAGTATTCTGATTTATCCACAGGCAGTGATGGTGCAAATAAATGCAATTTCCCTCATAGCTTTTGCACTCATACAGGCCCATGTATCACACTCCCACCTCTGTGCTTCACTGTCAGGACTATTCACTGTGGAAGTCCTGGTCAGGTTTATGCCAAACATGGTGGATCACAGGTTTTCTAACTTGTGTGTTGGTCATGGTTAGTTTGCTTTTGTTGCATTGAGGTTCTGCTTTTTGAGTTTGTACCTGTTTATTAAAACATATAAAAAAAAATGTAAAGTATTAGTGTGTGTGTTTGTTTGTTTTTTTTACCCTTTTCAGGACTTTTGGACAGTGACAGGTGTTGTGTTTTTTTATGTTTGAATATATATATATATATATATAAAGAGGGACATTTGTCATGCATTTGGAACCAAAAATACGTCAACTTATCAGAAAATGTATTAACGTATTAATTAAAGTCTGTAATGACTACCAACAAATATTTTGCACATATTCTTTCTTGGGATCCAGTGGACCCCGCAGAAGACCTTCAACATATGGCAACATGAAAGTCTTGGATAGGGTTAATGCTCATTAGCAGAAAAACTCTTCTTGCATACAAGTTCCAGGACTGGTGTCACAAAAGATATATTTAAAACACAAACAACAAGTTTTCCCCTTCAGACAATCAGCCAGCACATCTACAAAGAGATCCTGCAACGTTTGCTTCGTTCAGTGTGCGAGAAGAGGTGAGAGTTATGGCAGGACAAGTCATGGCTGCTTCACCATGACAACGCGTCTGCTCACAATGTCCTGAGCATCCGACAGTTCCTGACTGAGAAGGACATCACCATGTTGGAGCAACCTCCCTACTCACTCCACCTGGCTCTGTGGGATTTGTTCCTCTTCCCCAAGCTCAAGGGGGTCATCAAGGGGACCTGTTTTGAAGACGTCAACACCATCAAGGCTGTGACGACGGAGCTGCAGAGGATTCTGGAAGAATCCTTCCAGGAGTGCATGGCGGGGTGGCAGAGAAGGCTGGGAAAGTGTGTTAGACTCCAGGGGGATTACCTCAAAGGGAAAAACTTGTAGTTTATAGTTTGGATTTGAAATCTATCTTTTGTGACACCAGTCCTAAAATTTCTCTGACACACCTCGTACTGTAAAACTAGCTGTTGCTCCACTCAACATCTCAGAACTACAAACCCCTTATTCCTTACCCAGACCCCTCAGATCAGAGGATCAGTTGTTAAAAGTTTGATGGTCCAGGCCGAAAACAAAGGGCAACTGTGCTTTTACTGTTTCAGTGCCAAATCTTTTCAACAAACTCCCCCTTACAGTCCGAACAGCTCAGTCAGTTTAAAAACCACCACTCTGGAAAACAAATGACAAGAGCAAAGATTATATTCCAGCAGCAGGAGCCCAAAAAAAGCACTGTTTAAAAAAAAAAAGAAAAAAAAAAGGGAAAATAGCCATCCATTATCCATCTTTCTCCTTTCTGTCTTTGTAGTTGTGTCATTGCTGATATTTCTGTTCCTTTTTTTGTAAAGCACAAACCATTTTTAAAGGTGCTACAGAAGTTTCATATACAGTCTATTATTGTTGTTAATACTATTTATTGACAAAATGCAGTTTAAACTATCCCCTAATGTCCAAAATAAGGGCCATGCCCTTTTAAGAATCACAATGTCGGGACACGCGACCCTAGTGAGGATTAAGTGGTGTATAGATAATGGATGGAAAGTAGTGACATGGAAGTTTCAAAAGAGCACCAGCAGATCAATTCAGTTTGACCCAGTGATTTCTTTTTTTTGTATGTAATTTATATTTGCTTCTTTGATATTTCAGAGGGCAGAAATGGAAGATTGGCACCCAAACACTGACATAAATATGGTTTTGAGGAGCTTGGTAATTATATCAACAGTATTTCTGTTTTCTGTTACTCTACACTTTGACTCAACTACATTTCAGCAGCATATATTTTACTTTTTACACTAATTTGACAACGTTAATTACTTTGAAGACATCACACGGTTAAAGATTAAACCATTTGTGATGTGTAGAGACCTAATGTCTCCGTTGTATACACAAGCTAAAGGCTTGGAACTACGAGTGTAACTGTATGCATTCCTTTCATGTGTTTCTTAATGAAGAGCCAGCTGTAAAATAAATTCAGTTGAGCAAAAAGTCCAATATTTCCCTCTGAAGTCAAGGGATCTGAAATGTAAGCTTACATGAAATCGTTTTGGGCATAACTCTGTGCCACATTAGGAGGAAAACAATGTGATTGATTTGACTTTGTGTTACATTTGTGGACATTTTGGTAAGAGCAACTTCAACATGTATCACTTTACGTTTATACAAAGGCCAAAAGGATTTCCAAAGAAATAATGCATTTATTTTGGTGGACAAATTAATAAGCATGAATGTTTTCTGTATTCATAAACCGGAAAATTATATGCCCTGAAATTGTGGACAGATGTTGTTCTTATCTTCAAGCCAA
The DNA here is from genome assembly GCF_000690725.1 of Stegastes partitus. Taxonomy (NCBI): domain Eukaryota; kingdom Metazoa; phylum Chordata; class Actinopteri; family Pomacentridae; genus Stegastes; species Stegastes partitus. The sequence goes on from NW_007578297.1 coordinate 13,152, forward strand.
ACAGTATTATATATGGCTTTCAAAATCATGATATGCACGAACAAAAAAAAGCACAACATTTTGTGAGCATTTGTCCAAAAGGCTGTCAACCTCGATTGAGAAAAAAAAGATTTGACTTTAAATGATGCTGTGGTTTCCAAAAAAACAACTTCATCTGAGCAACAAAGCAAACAATCTGCGGACCACGAAATCATGAGCAATGCATCACGAAGCTGTGTGTATCAAATATTTGACATATGACCAGGCAGCGTTTAAATAAAACCGCACAATCACAAACGAATTTGGAAAACTAAACTTTGCTCGAATGTCATTTGGAATCGTATAATTTCCAGCTCGTGAAACACAGATCAAAGGAGCGAGCAGGAATGTCCACCAACAAGAGTCTGCTGACAACTTCACAGAGTGTGTGTGCCGGGACGCGATACATAAACCCCATATTAAAACTAAAAATGCTCTTTTGTGAGTGTAATGGTGCAGAGAACAAAGTGAGCAGTGAGAATAAGTCACATGAGTCATCATTCTCTCCGTTGTCAACAAACTGATGAGTGCATGAAGGGCAAACACCAAACGGAGTTTCACAAGTCCAGATGCTTGTTTTTGATCGCAAAAGGTCCGTTATGGCTTAGGGTGGCGTTCTGGCAGAAAGCACTCTGAGGCATAAGCCACAATTTGCGTCAAAATCTTTCTTGTCCTGTAAAATCTGAACACACAGACTTGATTAGGTTTGATTTACATTTCCTGATGGTATCTTCAGTTTAATACCAAAACCCATAATCCATTTAGAAACCACACAGCAAAGCAGTTCTTTGTGCATCCAGTACTTCTCTGATAATCTTGACATTTTTCCTCATCAAAGTAATCCAGTGGTAGTTTTCTGCACATGTATATGCACACCACAAACAGAAAATGCAAAGAGTTTATCTGGCACACTGTTAATGGTGACAGTTTGCCAAATTGTAAACAAATTAATTAAAAATAACAAAGTTTAAGTTAACTCACAGTGACATCAAGTTTAGAACTGTAGTTCCAAAACATAAAGCATGAAAATCTCCCTAAAATGAAGGCAGTTGGCTAAGATTCTATAAGCAAGCTAACACTTTCTAATCAGCTTAAACTGACGGGAGTGTCTGTAGTTTTGCAGGCTTTTGTTTATACTCCAACACACTTAAACACATTTTGATATGATGATATTAGGTGAAAAAAATGATCACTAAAATGATTAGAGTTTATCCTGATGGGAACAGGAACATGTAAACCATATTTCTTTAATCAAACAGACATCAAGACATTTTGTTTTAAATCTCAAGTGGTGCTAGAGGAAAAATCATAGGCTAGCAGAGTCATTACAGCTCATCCACTGGGCATCTGCGCAACAATTTTTCTCAAAGCCAGTGGGGTACATCTTCTGTGGATCATGAATGTTAGTACACAGTTTTGTGGGAATCCTTTAAATAGATACTGAGATATTGCAATCGACAATTAACCTGCTATCGATGCAACATGAAAACTTAGAGGACTACCAAAATCAGTGGGGTACATCCTCTTTGTACCATAAATGTTTGTGCAATTCCTCTTTTAAGCTTTTGAAATATTTCACAGGATAATTAGGGATTTTTAACCTGCCAGTGGCATCACGTGAAGACTCAGAGGATATCATTAGTAGTTATAAGTAAGTATGGTTCACACTCTGGAGACAATGACTTCTTGACAATCCTTTGAAGCGATGTTGAGCAAAGTCACTGGACAACTAAAAACTTCAATCTGCTGGTGGCGAAACATGGAAATCCAGGAGATACTCAAAGTCATTGGGGTACATCCTCTGGGGACCCCAAATATCTGTGCAAAATTTTGTTTCAATCCTCTGAAGAGATCTTGAGAAACACCATGAGATAATTAAAAATTAATTTGCTGGTGGCGCTGCATGAAAAATGAGGGGACAAGTCACCACAGCTTATTCTCTGGGGACCATGAATGTTTAGAAAACGTTGTTCCAATTAGTCGAATAGACTTTGAGAGTTTCTGACTGAATAATTAAACATTTTTGAGTAGCCCTATTGTGTTTTCTACATTCCAGGCCGTTGAGCACTGTTATTGTGAATTTCTGTCTTTATAGTATATATATATTTGTCATAGTTAGCGCACTAGTTAACAGTTAGCGTTAATCAGGCTTATAAATAGAAACATTATGGTGGCAGTTTGTCCATCTGGCCACATGTTTCTGATGTGACGCCAAAATTAGATCAGACATTATGATTATATGCCGTATGTCCAATTGTCTGACCCATTTTTTTTTCAGTATGACCAAAAAACATGCATAACATACACAGTACAAGCTGTTCTTTTTCATTATGTAAGTCACACCATTAAAAAAAAAAAAAGAAAAGGCCAAGAAAGTTGACTGATGCGCACACAGGTGACATGTTTCCCAGAAGCTGCAGTTACATTTCCTAACATTTATTCGCCTGTTTCCAAGCTGAACCACATGTATTATTGTTAAACTCTCTCCGTACTTTGCTTTCATCCTTTTACTTAAACTTTCAGGATGCTTTTATTTTTGACACGTGGAGTGAAACATCATTCGTCTTATGGATTTTGCTCCGAGCGAATTTTAGCACAAAAAGAAAATCAATAAAGTGTACAGAAGCATGTCACACCGGAGTCTAATTTCTTTTTATTAATTTATGCCATTTTTACCAGTGAAGAAAAATGTGATAAAGACAGATCACCTCTATATTAATGGTTCTATAAATCTGGAATGTTAATAACTTTATTGCATTACCGCCTGCTGACTGACTTTGCAATGAGCTAATTTTGTTAACCTAATTATACAATGAATTGGTTAAAGTACTTAAAAATTACGGCTGACAAGAACTATTAGCAGCAGCCCAAAATAGTCCGAGTCTGAGGGGCTTTGATTCTCTGAATCCTCTGCAGCCTCAATTGAATGCGAAATCATTCCTAATCCTTCATAACCTGTGGGCAAAAGGCTGCATAATGTGAATTAGCTGACAGATATTTGTACATGTCTTGCAGGGTCCTGCTTAATCTTCAAAAGCAATGATTCCCATGTAAATAGAAAAAGAGGGTGATAAATTAATACTTATGTAAAAGCAGTATTCCTTCAAAACATGCTGTTTATTTTAGAAATGTCTTTTTTTTTTTTTTTATGGCCCTTGTTAATGATCCAAAATCAGCATCAGGCCACCGTTTGAAAAATAAATATTTGGTTAAAGTAACTGGTGCCTTGACCTGATGACCTCAACAGCAGAACAGCTACTCAGAGCCATCCATCAATGTCGCATCGGTGATAAGAAGCAGAGAGTGGGAGCACCCTCTCATCAGGAAACAAGGTCACGGCGTGCAGAGGAGACAGCAGCGACACAGAAACAGCAGGAGCACAGGTTTGACAGGACAGTGTTCGGCTCCTGGAAAGGCCTTCATAGAAACTCCACAAACAACAAGAAAACCACCACTGGAGATATTGCTTTTGCAGATGTCAGAGTTTTCTCTCCTTGTAAATCTGTGAGTGAAAGTCTTAGGATTTGTGTGAAATATTCGAGGCAGTAGAAGTCCATTCAAAATGTAAGACCCCACGTTGAAAGTTTGCATTGCACCACATGGTACAGTATACATTTCTAAACACACAAGGCTGAGGTAAATTCCAGTAAGTATGACCTCGTAAGCTCTAATATAATAACAACAATCTAATAGTCAATAATTTACACGCTCGCACAAATTGGTTGCTGTCTTACAGAATTATGATCATAGTAGAAGTATACAGAACTGCTGTCACCCTGTTAGCCCTCATTTAATAACTCAAAGGTTGCATTCAAATGCAGTCTGAAAACAAACTTCAAATCGAATTAAACACTCAAAAATGAAATAGTCTCCATCATGCGGTCCATTGAGCAAAAAAACTTCCCCATCGTTATTGCTGAAACTGGATCAGGACACAAAGGGGTAATGCCCAGTGATGACAGATTTTATAACCGCTTGAGGGTAAAGGCACAACAAGCTGTAAACATGATGCATTTATATGTTATGTGCTGTGTTTAGCGCTGTCGCCTCGCAGCTACAAGGTCCTGGGTTGGATTCCTGGCCTGGGGTCGTTCTGTGCATGTTCTCCCTGTACCTGCATGGGTTCTCCTCCAAACACATGCTGAGGTTAATTGGTCTAAGAGGTCTAAGAATGTGAATGTAAGTGTGTTTGGTTGTCTGTAGCCCTGTGATAGACCTGCCCAGGATGGCGCCCCTACAGAGGATCAAGCGGTGTATTGAATATGGTTGGGCCTCTAAATTTCTGGCAGTAAATTAGTTGCCAGGAAACCAAAACAATGAGCAGAAAGATGCTAAAAATGTGTTATTTGAAATGCAGTTATTTGAATCATTAAACTGTTATATAGCCCCTGGGTCATAGTAGCTATGGGGAGCATGTCTGTTGTACACCCAATCAAAGGCTAGGTTGAGGATTTTTGTCAGCTAGTGAAGAATATGTTTAGCAAAGCTGGATCGAGGTCAAGCATCCCCTGATACATACATGCTGTTTTACTCCTTGTTTCCTGAAATCTCTACAACAGAGATGGAGAGAAAGTCAGAAATACAACAGGTTGAATTAAACCAGAATGATCCTCTACTTCTTGTGATCACATGAAGGAAAGTCTTAAAGAAGCACATCCACTCTTTCAGGCCCATGCTGACTAGCGTTGAACAGGACTGGATAAGTCGTGTTAAACCATCTACACTTGCTGCAAACAGCTTTCTTGGTTTGTGAATTCCTTTCGAAGGTGGCAAAGTGCAGGTGTGGATGTCTACAGGATGGGGAGTGTTAGCAGGAGAAAGGTCCGTGGGAGGAGAGAGGACCGACAAAAAGAAGGGTAGCAGAAAAGAAAAAGGTCAACCACTAAGAAAGAGGCCACAGCTAACAATGGAGCTCTTCTCTTTAACTTCTCATGACTCGCCTTGAAGTTGGTCATTAACAGGCAGCAGCACAGTGACTGTGAGTGATTACTGCTTCCTGTTGTTGTTTAATTTCAGACAGGTTTCCTCTGGTTCCTTTATCTTAAAAACATAATCAAAGACATGGTGAAACAATAGAAGCAACTCTGAGAGAAGGACTAACGCCGGCCTTAAAGACTCCCACTGCTACAGCAAGTCACGTACGGTGTTTGTACTGAGGAGCTATAAGCTAAAGAGTGATTGATAGTGTATTCATTTTTGTCTTTGATGTGGTTCTAAATAAATCAGCTCAAACAAAGACAGACATTTATAGAGCTGTAAATCGCGGATATGTCCGCATTGTTGTGGTCTTTTATTTTAAAATTAGTCTAAATGTGTGAGGCTTTTTAAAGCTGCTGCCAAAACATGACTTTAAAAGTCAGTTAATTTGTGACTTGTGCCGAAATTTATGACAAATTTAAGAAACAATGGATCTTTGCTTTCCGACAGAAATAAACAAAAGCAGGCTTTTCATATTTAGCTGACAATAGTTGGTTTTGTTCGCTCAAATGATGCCAGCAGGTTTATGAACGGTGGCTAGCTAGCTCATGCTAACTATGTGAAAACTCTGCTTCAAGCTTGTTTTTAAGTACTTTTAGCTGATGTGTTACGACATAAGAACTTACACAAGTGTGTTAAATATGTACTTTTGGCTACATTTATAAACTATACAAGAGAAGAGAAGACACCCCTGTGCAGTGTCACCTAAATGTCAAAAGATCCTGAATTGTATCACCTTTCAATAACTTATCTGATGAGACATGGAGGTTTTCCTCTAATGAACAATAAAAAAGACTATAACGAAAATACAGACCTTAAGGTAGAAACTCAATGGAACAAATGTGAAAACACTTGTGATTTCCAATCAGCCAAACTGCATGATAATAAAAATCGTGATAATAAACTGACCTGTGAACAGCAGAAAGTGGATCATGAGACATAACAAAGGTGGAAAAAGGATACAGGAAGATCAGTGACCAACTAAAACCCAGTGGGAACAGAGGTGCAGCAGTAATGAGGAAGTATAAAAGGAGCCATAATACCACTAATCAGAGCTGCAGTGGTCATCCTCGTAAGATGATGTCGTGGACAGTGTTCTAAATCTCAGATGGACAGGTAATTAATGACAGTTCATAATGTCAACCTCTGTGGACCAAGAAAAAAAAAGTGCTTTCTCTTCGGCACAAAACTCAAGATGCAGCTTTGCTAAAGAACATCAAACGAAACCTGATGAGCACAATCTTTGGTCAGATGAGACCAAGATAAATTTGTTGGGTTCAGATGGGGTCCCTCTACTAATACAGACTAACACAGTGAATGTATGGTGAACTTAGGGTTTCATACTGTGTTTGGGCTCCATTGGAAAGCACGAAGCAGCAATTTAAAGCATCTCCAAGAGACGGCAGCGACTACTTCAGTTACAGCTCTTTCAGTGAAGAATTACAAAGAAGCGGATGACGGAGAACCTCCTCATACAAGCACCACTTGTTTTCCTGGCACATGTGCAGTTGGCGCTTGTAGTGCATGAGGTCCACATGGTCACAAATGTTGGACTGCAAATGGTCGTCCACAGAGCAGCCTGCACGGATTCTCAGAGCTTATTCATAACAGTGAGAAACACAAGTTTAACCATAAAAAAATCCAAATATTACTTGATCAGAAACACAGGAGAGCATTCAGAAGTAATGCACATAAATAATTTGAATACCACACAAATCAGGATAATGATTAGAATTTGTTCAACAGTCAAGTTAGTTCACCTGTCTGATCAGCTTCCCCTCAAACACTGAAATCAAAGCAGCTCTTTGTGTACACATAGACAAGCAAACTCACACACACTCACACACACACACACAGACACACAATTTCTCAGCAGCACAGATGCATTTTGCATGTCCTGTGGGTGGAACGATCCACAGAGATCAGGCTGCCAGAGGACGCCAGCCTGCAATCAGATTGCGCTGTGCTGTTCAGTGAAATTTCATCTGACATCAAAGATGTTTTTTCACACCCCTCTAGATTTGGCTTTTTTGTGGAGGATTTTATTCCAAAAACTCTGAGCTGCCTGCTGGCTACTGTACTCTAAAATAAAAAGGTTGGTGCACTGAAGAAGGATTTGTGTTTTAGCTGATTTTAGGGCAATATATATATATATATATATATATATATATATATATATATTGTTTTTATGCAGTTTGGTTCATTGAAATTACATGTCTACCCACCTAATATTGTAAAAATAAAGGTTCTCTTCTGAGGCTCCTGTGTGATTGCCAGGACAGGATTTAGGACCATTTACACCGAGCATTACTATCAACACCAAGCAGCTAGATTTATGTAACACTTTGTGGTCTATAGTTGGATTTGTGGTCTGTTAACGCTGCACGTCTAAAGCACTAGTTTTGATTTCTGATCTTATAGTTTGAGGTTAGAAGAAGCTGTTCCGGACTGTACTTGTTGCTCCAGACGCTACTAGAGAAATATTTGCATCACTGTGCTCCATATTGGATTTGGGCTAAGGTGGCCTTACGTTTTGTAAACTTATCAGCCCTCATCCTCAAAGCCATAAACTATTTTAAATTATAAACAGCAAAGAATGTTTCTGACCTACATATTTTTAGAAGACATAAAGTGCATATTTAGGACTCCTCCATGAGTACTAAAAACAGTCAACGAGACAGCAACGATAAACTATATATACTCTATATATATGGCTAGGTGGTTAAAGTTGCTTGAGACAGCTGAATAAGGCAGAATACCAGTTCCCAGTCCTTTTCCACTGCAGAATTTATTTTTGGGTCATTCTAGGGCAACCTGAATCTTTGTACATGCTCCAACCACAATAACCGCCCCATAGAACCTCTTTCAGGGACGTTTCTGGTGGAGAAAAAGTACCTACACCAATGAAGGTACCACCGAGCGTTCCTGAAACACTGCTTAATGCTAAGAACTCAGAGAAGACAAATGCTGTCAAAAAGCATAATTTTTTTGCCCTTTCAACGTCTTCATGGAGAAGCTGTTGTCGTCGATCACCTTATATGTATAATTCACAGTATAGGCAAACATAACGATCCCATCCATGCTTTATTTCCTGGAATTATGTTCAGTAAATTTGTCATTTTTTGTGGATTGTGTGTTGACATCTGGTGGAATATGTATGATCCTACAGAAAGGCTTAAATTATATCGGCCATTACTGTAAATGTTTGTGCCTGCCCTGAGTTAAATAGAAGGCCACCTAATGAGAAGCCTGCAACACTTGGCAAAAAACAGGATGTGCCTTGTAGCAGGATTCTGTATTGATTGAGCACAGACTAATGTTGGACTAGCTAGCTACATCCGATAAAGATCTGCTAGTAACATTTGCTATTTCAGCTGAAAAAAAAGGTATTTATAAGTCTGGGCTGTTTTTGACTTTTGGTTTTGATGTAGTGTCACATAGCCAGACCTGGAGCGGTGCTAAGCCCAGGATTCAGGGACGGTGCCCCTGCAAAGTAGTGTCAGAGAGGAACTTACTTGCTGCTTGTAAAATAACACCTTTTCCATTGTTGGGGAAACATGCATAAAGGTCCCTGTCAGATAGCAAATGTTCTTTGTAGGCTTTTAAAACCGTTCGTGGAAAGAACTAAGCATGACTGTGTTATTGCACAATCCAAATTTTTGTCAAAACGAGGCCGTTTCCGACGTGTAGGTTGCTGTTCGGAGGTTGTTGTTTTCCATAGCAAAGAGGATTTTTAAAAATTGGTGAGTCAGACTCCTTTTGACTCTATTATTATTCACAGAGAATTCTGCCTGTGTTGTCATTGTAAACTGTCATGTGAGGAAGCTTGAAGGAAAGAGGAAGGGGTCATTTGATTTTATTCAATCTTAAACAAAGCTCTTTTTGATTAAACCTCCAGAACAATGTTATTAACAGAGCTGACCACAGCGCCTGCCTTACACTGATCTGGCTTTCACTCTCGCAAAAACGGCTCTTTGACTTTCATTCTTCAGGTTTTTTTTTTTGCCATTTAGCAGACTTTTCTTGACGTCTGCAGGGAAATTGATTGTGACCACACAGCCCTGGAGGCGCTAAACAAACCTTTCCATTGCTCCCTGTAGCCCTCACCAAGTAATCATTTACCATTGATCTCCCTTCTGTTGGAAACAGATGCAAAGTGGAGGTCAGGCTTATCACATTTGTCAGGGCTTATGCCACAGATTTAACTTGATCAGCTTCTGGGAGAATCACACTGAACGGATGAAAGAGTTATGATAAGAGCATTCTTATTGGAAAATGGTCAAGCTCAAAGTAAAAGGCTTTGTGGCTAAACGTAAACAGGTGAGATAGTCTGGTTTATACATTGTGTGTTGTGTCTACCTAATATGCTAATCATGGCACTTATTGCATTTGAGGAAATTATCATTTTATATGGTGGGAAATGGCTATTGATCCAGCAGTGTTTTTGCAGTTTAGTTTTGCAGTTCCATTAAGGGAAGAGAGGTTTTAATTACCTTTGTGTTGCTGAACAGAGGGAGCAAAAGTTAAAAGCAGGCTGTACATCACAACTGACATTTCTGCATATGAAGCACATATAAAATCGATAAGTTTATTCAGTCTTTGCTCAGATCAAACATGTTTGGACGAAAACAAAAAGTCCCTGGAAGTAGAAATTCCAGATAATGACATTAAATGCCACAAAACAAGATGTTTAAAACTATTTTCACAAACTAATCAAAGATGGAATGGAAAAAAATATGAACTATATTGGGTTGTGTTTATTAACCCTTAGAACCCAACTGACCAAATTCCCATTTGTTCCTCTTGGGTGAAGTGCTTTTGAAATGCTTCTGCAGTGAGGTGTAGCGCATATCCAATGAAAGCACATCACTTGACCTTTCCAACAATGCTAACTGCTCCTTTGTGCTATAAAGTGTTGGCATAAAAATATCTTTTCATTTACATTAACAGCAATCACACTTTAAACCTGTGTCCAGCTCTGGATCCATCTCTACAACCATTACTCTTGTTTGAATTACTCATGAACTCAGTGCATGGATATGTTCATATCTAGATCTAGCCAACTCTCTAAACCCCATAACTGACTAGCACAACTGAAAAGCATGCTAAACACCAAAAAAACACCATTTATTAGAGCCAGAAACTGTAAAACCAGAAAGAATCATCCTTAAACTCATTATGTGTAACGTGGAGCTCCCACTGAAAGACGAAGCGAATCTGTGATTAAAATCATGATAATTCCTCAAAATCACTTAACTCTACATGTCAAATATACAAATTCAGTAAAAAATAAATCATTTAACAAACAAAACAAAGTCCTTGCCTTTCATTGCAACCAGGAAGGTCAGTAATGATTCAACTGTCACATGACAAAAATTCAGGGACTTTTTGGCTGAACTGCAGGCAGTGTTCACACAGAGCAGAGAGGAGACAAGTAGAAAACAAATAAAAATGTTTAATAGCAATAGCGTCTGGAGAATCTTTTTTTTTTCAGTATTGGTAACCCCTTTGGCGACTTGAAACGTGTTGTAAATGTTGACACAAGGTTTTGAAATTTTTGTTAAATAAATAATTGAAGAAATTTTACTTTATGTTTTTCTATTTAAATGATTTGTGGCATTATAACGTTGGTATATTGCACAAAAGATGTGTTTGAGTGCTGCCAACTTCTAGTTGTGGTTGTGTTGTTTCCATTGAGGATCAGGACTTGATATTGTGGTGAAAAATGAGCCCACAGTGAGCAAAAAGGTGACAGGAGCAAAAGAAAAACAAAAAACGGCCAGATACTGCTTCAGTTTCATCCTACATTTATGCAATGCGATGTTGCTATATCACAAGAATGAGCGGAAACAGAGCCAAAGTATGGTTTCATATACTGAGGTAATGACAACCACAAGGTACCTGTCCACAGGAAGTGGTCCCAGAATGGGGGACCCAAGGCAAAGTGGCCATTAGGGGCCCCTAATTAATGAGTGGAGGGTTAACATTCACCAGTTAATAAAATAAATACTATCTCTGTTGGGCCCTGACTACACATTTTCCACAGTTTTGTTAGTCATATAGTGTTCTACCATAATGGTTCTGATGTTGCCAGATTGTAGAAAATCTCCTCTACACAATTATGGAATCATATCTGTACTGCTGGTAATTTACGCCGAGATAAACGTAAAACCATAACAGTTTCATAAGATGATTTTTTCCCCCTTCATGTAAAGGCTAGTATAACAAAATCTGCAAGTATTATCATGTTAAATGATGGAAGATCTGGAGACTCTAGACTGTTCTGAAAAAAAAAAAAAAGAGCATGTGGATGGCCCTTGAGGCCACAACTTAACCTTCTGAACCCAAAACCTCGATAAAAACAAAGCGATTCATCACATTTTCTGATGGTCCTTGAACTAATCACCTACTCACTACTCACCTCAAGAGCTGTTTGTCCGGGAAATTTTAAATTGTGATATTTCATCGAAATTACTTTATTCAACATGTCTCTTTTTAAAATGATCCAAAAATGCTTTGCTTTTACCAGATTGTGTAAAACACTAAAAACTCAGCACTCCTCCTTGGCGCAAACATAAATCTATGAGTAGAAAAGCAGTGAACTAACCCTGAAAACAGCCAAGAGGCCTCATAGGGTTAATCTGTTAAAAGTCCAACATAACATCAGACTGTGAAAGCACACATAAGATGCACCTTTACGTTTTTCCACCATACAAATAAAAGAATAGCTGTAATGTTATATAGTGTGTAACATTCAGGTCCGTTGAGTGTTAAATGTGTCTTCTTACAGCCATTTTGTAATTAGTAATGATTCCTTGTGCTAATAATGAGAGAGAGGGCAACAGGGAAGTCAATTGCTCTCATACTGGATCCCCATTAATCCTCGACCTGTCTATAAAATCAAAGAAAAAGCAGTTAGCTGTAGCCGAGCACTGGACCAGGATCCATGTCACGCACTGATTCCCCTGTTCGATAAGTCCCAGTGATAGAAAACCCCGCGGGTTGTTTAAGCAGAGCAACACTGTTGGGGAAAAAAAAAAATGGAAGAATGAGAGGAAGCAGTGGAGGCGACTCTGTGCCCCTCCACACTTTGATGGCTTTATTTACTTAACCCTCAGCACAGCCCTCATTCATAAATGTCAGGAACAAATCCACGCACCATTTAGAAAACCCAAATGTGAGCTACACCAAACATAGGCCGTGTTCCTGCGTGCATACAGCCGCATAATCACCGGTCAGCAGCAGATGAAAACACAGCATTACAGAAGGAGAGATGCATTTCAGCGTTCGTCCCACATCTGTCATCGCTCAGCACACACCACACGCCTCCTCTGCTCTCCCTCAAGACATGCCAGCAACGCAGACAAAGTCTGTCATAACACTTGACTTGTGGTTTAACAGACTATGGCAACACTAGAAGGTGGTAAATGAGATTGCTTTCTTTATTTGTATTTATGTCCCTGCGAATAAATCAAACCGAGAGCGTGCACATTACGCAGTTTGATGTAGAGCCGGAGAAAATCAAACTGCCCTGCAGTTACTCTGCATTTTCTAAAGGGATAACCACCTTAATTTCAAATTCTGTTGGACACACAGTTGGTCCCTGAGGCAAAGGTGTCCAGTTTCAGGCTTCGTGACAGTGGAAGGAAGCTGAGTGGGAAGAGGGCGACGATATTGCGCCTGTCAGTCACAGAGGGGGGGAGAGAAAGCGTTGTTGTCAGACCACTTGTCAGGCTTTGATGTTACAAAGGACGGAAGAGCTCAATTAAAAGGCCATTATTGTGTAAGTAAATCAACGCCTATCAGCCACGTCACTCCAAACAAATGATCCTCACCGCTCTAATTTGTTTTCTGCTGCACAGATCAAGATATAGGATGCAGCTCGAGTTACCGCTCAGCTGCAAAGTTGCAGAGATGAGGAATTATTTCAAATTAGAGCGGTATTTTGTCTTCCTGTTGTGCACGGTGATTACTTACAGTATATTTCATGGCTGTTCCTGATGCTCAAAATGTAAAGAATCATGAATTATTCTGCTGATCACCCAACAACCCCCCCTCTTCCTTTAGTTAGTGATGACAAAGTGCTCTATTTAGGAAGTTAGATTGAAACGTCTGGGGTCTAATTTATCTCTCCGGGATGAATACATGAATGTGAAGTAGTGCCATATTTCACACACAGCCCCACCGCTGGATGGAATATTATTACCGCTGCCCCAGAAAGTTGAGGAGGGAACCGTTTTTCACCTGAACAAGCATTACGGTGTCATGTTGAGCATTATTCACCGTGTGCAGAGCGGTCTGACACGTCGTGAAATATTTTCTGCGCTGACCTCAGATTTCTGCTGAAGTAGGACACTTTCTCTTCCAGCTCCAAACGTACGGCGAACTTTTAGAGGGTGAGATAATGTCGTGATTTTCCACCGAATCATAAATACAGATTTACTCCTGATATCTTTGAAGCATGGCTCGCTCTTCTTCCCCCCCACCCCCGTTCACCTCCTGCTACTTCACTCCCACTTGCTTGCTGTTACTCATATCCATGCAGGATGTTGACTCAGTTATTTTGCTCCTCGGTGTCACTCAGCTCGTTGGCAGAGGCATTGATAACTTCTGCTCAGAGACACATCTGGTAAAAGGATTACACTTTGGAAGTGTTATTTAGTGGGTAAAAAAAAAACATCCGGCAGTACAAGCTGAAGAAAATCAAATATCAGCACAAATAATGACCTGAAGTTAATCACAAGGAGCTAGTTTGCCTGTTTTTGTCTTTTCACTTCTGACCCAAATATACAGCGTAAAAATATACAGTTCTACAGTACTTAACCTGTAACTGTTATGTTTGTATTTTCTCTTCTTTTTTCCACAGATGTGAAGCTGAAAACGGCAGGTTTGTTTTTGACAGCTTTGCATTTTAAGATGTTGCAATAGCAGGAAAACAAAAGGAGATTAGTGACACTGAACTTTCCAATGTTTCACCATGAACTGAAACAAGCAAGTGAGTCACATATCTAGCCTAAAGTTGAAGGTTGGAAGTATTTCTTAAAATTATTTTATTAGTATATTGCTTTGATTACAGCAAGGCTATGTTAAGAGCTCATAAGCTAAAGTGTCCACCACAAAGTTCATATGTGCGAGGGTGCTTCAGAAAGTTCTTGGCCTCACCTGAAAACTCCTACTTTGGGCATAATTGTATATAATAAAGCCTGATATCACTGTCCACAAAAACCTGAAAATGAGAGGAAAGCTTCAAGCTGCTCCAGGACAATACGCCCCACAGCCGGCCAAAGCAGCCAAATGTGGCTTTGAGCTGTTGCCACATGAACCTTACTAACCCGACCTGGCACCATGGGACCTTCCCAAACTGAAATCCCACTTCCATTGTGGCCATTTTCAGAGTGATGATGAAGTCAACTGTGCTGTTGAGGACAATCTGGAGGCTCAAGATGTGACCTTATTCTGCAAAAGGATAGTGAAGCTTGAACAATGGAAGACCAAGTGCACTGAAGTTTAGGGAGACCAAAGTTGAAAAATAATGCAAGAACAGTCTTTCTCCTGTGATGCTTTATGGGAAACCATAATTTGATCCCGTGAAGTTCTAGAAACCTCGAGTTGTGGCGTTCCTGTGTATGTTACTTGTACCACCAAAAGAAGTATTATTGTAAACTAAGCCCACCCTCCGATGCCCTCTACCATGAAACTGCTCAAGAATGGCTCAAGGAACAAAGAGTCTGAGGTGTTGATCCTCCCTCCAATCTCCTCTAATCCCAGTTTGATAGAGCACCCAAAGGATTTCTAGAACAAGACCGTTTGACTTTAGGACCCACAGGCCCTACAGATAATGTGTTTATGCCTCCATGTTTTAAAACTGTTTTGGCAGCACGACAGGAATCTACACAATATTAAGCAGGTGGTTTAAATGTTGTGACTGTTAATGTATATGTTTTGTCTTTTTGTTTCCATATAGCGTCTGTAAATCAAGAGTGCTAACCAGCAGTTTTAAAGGTCAGTGTCGTGGCTCTCACCCCCAACTTGGCAGTACCTGACTCCTCCCGACTCCTAGATAATCCAAAAATGAGCAAGAAAGTGGAGCATGAGTGGAGTGGTTACTCATCATCTGAACCCCATGTCTTGTTCCCTTATAGGTATGTAGTGGTACAGACTGTATTATTACACAACTGAACACAGCACTCAACACAAGATGCATTTGATACAGACTATTTACACTTTGCGTCTTCGCAACTAGCAAGTTATCTTGGAAATGTGAAACGTCAACTCGTGATATCCGGCAATATTTTGGTTTCTGTGGTACAACTTGTCCTGAAAGTTAAACGAATATAACTTTATTTTCATCTTTGTGGATCAAAATTCTCTGATTCCAGCTGCTTAAAGTGGATAAGTGGATTAAAGTTGGATATTTTACTCATCTGTGACAGTTAACTGAGTACTTTTGGAAAAGAAGACATTTCAGGTGGACATTGTTGGCTCTGAGAAACTCTGATCAACATTTTTGACCATATTCTGACCAAACAACAAATCATTCAACAGGAGAAATAAGATGAATTGACAATGACAATAATAGTCATTAGCAGCCTTAATCTACAGTCACTGCTTAGAAATGGAAAACCTGGATTTCTCTCCATCTGTCTGACATCAAAAATCCATTGTTTCAAAGGATTTCTGTTTTTAAAAGAATCAGACAATGTTCTCATCAACTTCATTAGACTGACATGAACAGCAGGAAAAACTACCAGCAACACTAGCAAGAAAATAAATAAATAAAAATCAACATTTGCTGACTTGTGTGACACATCTGGTAAAAAAGACTTGAAATTGAAGGTGTTAGAATTTGTGAGTGAAGTCTGCTCCTCACGCCCTGCAGCTGTAAATTACTCAGCGCAGCCGCAGGCAGCCTGCATGGGTTTGCAGCGTCTCATGTATCCGTATGCATTTGTGTATACATGTGGGTGGTGCTGGTGAGGGGTTACAGGGGATTGTCACGAGGATAACAGAACTCGCACTTTCCGCTACTGTCATCGGTGATAAATGGGCTTCAGAACAAGACAGAGCGTATATTATATCACCTGTAAGGTGTACACACTGCTGAGACCATAACTCTCCTTCTTTAGCAGAAAAAACTGAAGTATGGCATTGTATATTTCCCCGCTCGACATATTTACGAGCCCTCCCTGTTGTATAAACTCAGTGATTGGTATTTCAAAGCACCTTGTCAGGCTGAGTACTGAGCCCTGCCAGCTGCCTCAGCAAACAGTGGGAGCATTTCAGAGGGAAAGTAAGACTGAGAGAGTTATTGCCTTTGCAAAGTTGAGTGCCTATTAAAAAAACTCTCTTGTGACTGTAAATTTATAGTGTTTGTGCTCGCTGCTGTTAAAATCAAAACCACGGCCTGGCCAGGCTTTTTCATTCCTCTGAACCAGTTGGGGAAAATGTGTGCATTATTACAGGAAAGCCCTGGATGTTCTAAAACAGTGGCCCAACATGCAAAAGCTGTAATACGTTCTTGGATGAAGGGTCGTTTTTGTATTAACATGGACAGATGAGATTAATCTTCAAGTCACAATCTCATAACTGAGGCTCAGGGTGGATTTTTTTGGCGACATATCTTTGGCTTTTTACCCCCCGACTCTTTCTTCTTCCTCTTTATGTTGTCTTTCACTGCACTGTAAGATTTGTCACTGACTGTCTGGACACTTACTTATATTTTATTGAGCCAAGGAGAAATACTGTTGGGTAAAAAGTCCGACAGTTCACAGCTCTTCACGCACTGACATGTGCTTAGTAACTTTATCTGCACAGTGTGGAGGAAAGAGAGGAATGTTTCATCAAAGAGTCCAACTGCACTTTATAATACCTCTCATCTGTAACTTATGGAAGCCCATATCTGTCAGGAGCAAAAAAAAAAAAAAAGAATGTCAAAAAGGTATGCAAGATGAAAATAATTTGAGATAGTGAGGGGAATTTTGACTTTTATAGCCAACAAAGAGCCAATTTTCCATCCCAGAACAAATTCATATTGTTTTCCCAGGTCTAAAAAAAACAAAAGCAGGTCACATAAATGGCAAAAAATAAAAACAAATAGAAAAACAAATTGTCCTTCTAATTTCCTGAATAAATCAAAAAATAATTATGGAGTTCTAATATTTATTTATGTATGAATTTATCTATATATTTATTTGAAGACATTATGGAGTCTTAAATTAATTTAAAGGATTTTAATTTGGATTAATTATTGATTTTTTGATTGTTTTATTATGTTTGGTTTTAGTGCCCATTTAAATATTAGTTATTAAAATATGTAATAATTTATTTATTTCATTCATGGATTACTTTACTTATTTGTAAAGACTTTATTAGTTTGTGGTTACACTGAAAAAAAAAAAATCCACAAAAAACTGAAAATCTGACAGTAAGTGTGTCGGCAGTACGCAAATATCTGTAAAATAATCATAATGTCAGTTGATTTAAAAACAACAACTTCTGTAATTTCATGATTTCACACTGTAAAAGAGTAAATCACTCTTTGCAAAAAGATTTTTGACATTATGTACAGTTTTGGCCTGTTTTTTTTTTGTTTGTTTTTTTTACAGTCGACATGTAAAAAAAAACAAAAAAACTTTTTTCTAGGATTTTACTGGATATTATCTGCAATTTAACAAATCAGACAAAATCAGTAAAATAACAGTATTTAGTATTTAGCATTTATAAATGAACTACCATTTGTTAAAAACAGAGTTTTGGACGTGATGTAAAGTTCTGGCCAGTGCATTACATTTTTATTGTCTTTCTCCTCACGGCAGAAACTGGCTTCCGCTGGTGTTGAACCTGTGCAGAATATTTACTTCAGCGTACTCTATATGTAAGGATTAAACATTATACGGTTTGAATGCACGCAGCGGAGTCTAAAACACCGTGACGCGAAGCGGAGTTATGTTACTCCGCTAAGTGCATTCACACTGTATAATGCATGGCTCCAAGTTGTTTAATCTGCTTTTACCATGGTCCCACACAAAAATATTTATTTAATTAATAGAACTTGCTAAAAATGCCTAAGTTTTTTGGACTATTTTATGCAAGTCTCAGAGCACCGTTGAAGCCGTTGAAAGCAAGTCACCAGAGCGGTGTGATATAATAGTGATTTAACTCGCCGAACTACGCGTGCGTACACACGAAAATAATGCATGCCAGTTAGCCGTAGAATTCTCGCTGACCGTGGTATCATTGTCCATATTTCTGTCAAACACACTTTTATCTCACATCGTTTGTTATCTATTGTTTTATTTTTAACAACTATTATTTTTAACACCTTTGGTCCTCCATATAGGACCACTAGAGCTGGTAACTCCTCATTTGTTCATATTTCTATTAGTATTTTTTCTTATTATTATTTTGTGATCCTTGCTTGTTTTTTTTTTTACCTATTCTGTGAAGACTTGCTTTTTTCACTGTCAGACGATCTTTTATTATTTATTATTGTAGGCTTTTTTTTTTTACTTCTCATGTATCAAATCACAATAGGAGGGGATCCAGACACCACCGTTAGCCCAGAACAAAATGTAAATGGCTACAATCATCAAATGAAGTTTTTAAATTAGGCTGCCACCCAGTGCACACAGAGAAATATTATTTTGACACTTCGTCACCCTCCGGGGGGAAATGGACCTTTTTGATGTGCGATCCGCCAAGGCTTGCATCTGGCAGATTTTATCAGCAAACAAGACAGGCAAGCAGAGCGCAGACTAAATAAAAGGGGGGTGAATGATAAAAATGTCAAGGATTATCTTCACTTTGCGGGGCGCTGTGATGTCGTATCAAAACGGATTTGGTGGAAATGATTTGGCAGGAAGAGAAGCGATGATGGGAGGGGGGGAGGCAAGATACAACAGGAGAGGGTCGTGCTGTGTGTGTGTGTGTGTGTGTGTGTGTGTGTGTGTGTGTGTCGCCTGTTTGACTATTCAAATTATTCAGTTCCTGAATATTTTTCTGTCGTGACAATAATCTCATTATTGAAAAATTACATTCACAGAAACATTAAGCAGTCAACATAAAGCAGCGCTGCATGATGCCTCTTCCACTTTTATTCCATCTGCATAATAGAGAGGAAAGAAGCAACAAAAGGCCTATTGTAGGTAAAAAGGAAACTTGCGTTTCTCTTCCTTAAACTGTTGCCACAGTCCTAGCTTTGACCTGTGCACTTGCGAGTTTGAATTCGACCAAACTTAGGAGCTGTGGATAAATCAAAGTCATTTCTGTGCTCATCTCTCAAACAGAGGTACCATTTGTTCCAGACTGCTCCATCCAGGGATCAGCCTCCTTTTATATCCCCACCAGAACCAGCTCTGCAGCCATCTTTCTGACAGAGTGACAAATGAGGGTGTTGCCTCTGGCACATCAGCCCATGTGGAGAGTACACAAGGTATTAGAGAGCTGTGACTCCCAGCACTGGTGCTTTACTGGAATCGTTAAATGTTTTATCATTCCCAGTTGGCCGCTGATTCCAGGAAATGGCTTGCAGTCGGGTGAGGACAACAGCAATCCTAAAAATAAGTCGTCTGAAGAATTTTGAGGTGTATATGGAAGCCTGTTTCTGCCAAGATGAAAAATAAAATGGCTGAATTTCAAGTGATCATGTGACAATTTGCTCAGTAAACATAGTGACTTACTAAGTCAAACTCATGGGTAAGTCAGATGTTTGACCCATTAACCCTATTCAGGACTTTTGGGGTCTTTTTGACCCCAGACCATTTGGTTTAAGTGACAGGTCATGTCTTTTTATTTTTGAAGATTTTATTCTTTATATAAAAAGAGGGACATTTGTCATGCATTTGGAACCAAAAACACGCCAACTTATCAGAAAATGTATTTGACAGAGTATAAAAGTTTATAATGAATACCAACAAAGATTTTGCACATATTCTTTCTTGGGCTCCAGTGGACCCCAAAAGATCTTCTATGTATGACAACATGAAAGTCCCGAACAGGGTTAAGTCACAATTACGAGAAAACAAGTCCCCATGTTGACTTACAATGCCAGAGTGATTGTGCTAAGTCAGAATTCTGCCTCACTAAATCACTAGGTCACAATAAGATAAAAAGCCAGAATATTGACTTCCATCCATCCATCCATTATCTATACACCGCGTAATCCTCACTAGGGTCATGGGGGGCTGGATTCTATCCCAGCCGACTTAGGCTGAAGGCAGGGGACACCCTGGACAGGTCACCAGTCTATCACAGGGCTACACTTAGAGACAGACAACCAAGCACACTCACATTCACTCCACAGCATTGGAACCATGCCTTGGCCTCCTCAACCATCAGATCAAAATCCAACTGAAAACCTGTGGAAAATTATCAAAGGCAAAATGGAGAACCACAAGCCCAAAAACAAAGCAAATTTGTTTGAATGTGTGCAACAGGAATGGGCTGCTATGGCAGCAGAACAATGTCAGAAGCTGGTGGAGAACATGCCAAGATGCATGGCTGCAGTCATCAGAATCAATGGTTATGCAGTTAAGTACTAACTCCTGTGTGTATCATGTGACTAAAATAGACAGAAAAGAAGACATGGAATGTCTAAAAGCACTGCTTTTGGTAGTACAATGCTATTGATGTTAAGAACTTAAGTGATTTTGGTTATTATGAAGAAAACCATGGAAGATGGCTAGATACCAGCTCTGAAGGTAAAGTCTTAAGAGCTATTTTTGTTGTTCTCATTATAATTGTCCTTGTCGGGCTGAAGCCTATACCAGCCAGTATAACTCACCTGGACAGGTCACCAGTCTATCACAGGGCTACACGTAGAGACAGACAAGCAAGCACACACACATTTACACCTACAGACAATTTAGAATCACCAATTAACCTCAACATGTCTTTGGACTGTGGGAGAGAACCCACGCTGCACAGGAGGAACATGAAAAGATTCCAGGCTGGAATTCAAACCCATGACCTTTTAGCTGTGAAGTGATCGTGCTAACCTCTTCACTACCGTGTCATCTCTGGTAATGATCAGATTTGAAACATTACTCATCCGGACTTTTAAAGTCCAAATTATGGTATGAGGTCAGAATTGTGACTGTAAGGTAGCTGTGAGGCACCGAGTCACAATTCTATGGTACTAAATATATTTTACTGTACCTGCTAGACAGCAATCATGAGATACTAAGTAAAACTTGTGACACATTGAGTCACAAACATGAGGTACTTATACAAGATTATGACCTAATAAGTTACAGTCATTGGGTACATATAAAAGAAGATTTTAAGTCAAAATTGTGAGGTACTTTTACAAAAGTACAAGATACAAGGTATTGAAACAAATCTATGAGATACTAAATCATAATCACGCGGTACTTCTACAAAATTATGGGAAACTGAAAAAAAATAATGATACTAAGTCAAGGCCATGAGGTAATCATACAGAAGAACAATATAACGAGAGAAAAGGATGACACGGAAGTACAGGTGTAAAGGTCACCGACTCAGCCAACCTGATTTCGTCGGTCATGTTGTTCCAGCGTCTCGAGGCCCCAGCTGCACATGCTCCGTCCCCGTCAGGTTTCCGATGCCCCCTGCAACTGTCAGATGACCTCTGCCCGAGGATCTCAAAGTCCGTACCAGTGTGAGGTCAGAAACATGGCCGCGACAGACGACATTTTCAGATCTATCCAAAAAACAGACTGGGAGCCAGAGTAAAGCGACTCAAACAGGAGTGATGTGATCACATTTGTTGGTTCTGGACTAAAGCCTGACAGCTAAACTCTGCACAGTCTGGAGTTGATCAATAGATATTTGGTTCAGGCCGAGAAAAAGGCTGCAGCAGTGATCCATGCGGCGTGACGAGATGAAAGCAAGAAAAAGGATCTCTGTGTCTTCAAAAGATACAATTTATGAGACGCTAAGTCATGATTAGGAGATACTAAACAAAAAATACGACTCGACCAAGACGTACTAAATCAGAACTTTGACTTACTAAGTAGTAAATATGAAATACTGAATCATAATTTTGACTTTTTCCTCATAATTTAGCTTTAATGAGTCAACGTTGGCTCACTGTATCTTCATTTGTAATAACAGAATTATGACTCACTGTGTCAACATTTTGACTTTACAATATCTCACAATTTTCATTTACTAAGTGAACACACTGACTTACTCCCTCACAGTGTTCGAAAGTAACTAAGTACATCGACTCCAGAGGCACTTTTGCTTGATGTTTTTTAAATTTTCTGCTACTTTCCACTTTTACCACACTAAATTTTAAAGGAAAACACTGTACTTTCTACTCTACAACATCTATCTGGCAGCTTTAGCTTCTTTTGAGATGAAGATTGTACACAGTAGTCACCATGACAACCTTTAACAATCGACCATATTGTTTAATATTAACAAGTTGACGCAACATCTTTGGCTTCTGACTTCTTACAGAGTGAGGTCAGACTCACATTTAGGGTGTCTATGAGCGGTTAACAGCTCCACCAAACAGTGATTTTACTCTCTAAACTTCTCACATGGTCTCATATCAATAAATATTCACATGATCCAACATCTCAGCAATAATCAAAGGTCAGAGAAAAACTAAAAATCATGTTAGTGTATCAGACCTTTGTTTTTTTTTCTGTTTTTCCCTTTCATCTCCCATTAAACATGTTTGGAGCCCTCAGATGTATCTGCTGTGCCTGTATATAAAACTGTACATAAAGTAGTTCAAACTAGCTCCACCTGCAGCAGCTACAACACTAACATGCTGCTGACAAACAGATGCTTCACTGTTCATAATCTCACAAAGGCAGATAAAATATCAGAGGACAAGGTCAGAGGTAAAAAAAAAAACTATTTTGCTGCTACATTCCTTGAACTGAACCCTAAAACCTGCCGACAGTCTTGAAAGGCATTATATCTTTTTAAAAGTGCCAGAATGACACAGTTTATCATAGCAAAGAACTGCATACATGGTACTTAACCCATTCATCTGTGATGTGCCATTCAATCAGGAAAATTAGAAAATGAACCAAATCCAAGTTTACAATAATATTTCATCAAAATCAACTTATTCTATACGGAGCCCCGGAAGGGGCATGAAAAAAGGAAAAAACAGGGAGAGGGGGAAAAAAACGAGATATCTTTTGCAAGATCTTTGAAAACTTTCTCGGGATCTCGTGATAACTTTTGGGAGATCTCACAAAACCATAGGTATATATACTTCTTGGTCTTTTTGGCAGTATGGAGAAATGACAATAGAGGACATCCACCAGTTTTATTGAGTTTTATTTTGAAAATTTAAAGACATTCAAGCAGTGCTTCGCAAGAGGCACAGTTTTCTATGGAGCCCCAGAAGGGACATGGAGAAAGAAAAAAAGGAGGGGGAGGAAAAAAAAATAGAGGTAACTTTTGCGAGATCTCGCAAAAGTTATTGTGAGATTCCGAGAAAGTTTTTGCGAGATTCCGAGAAAGTTTTTGCGAGATTCCGAGAAAGTTTCGTGAGATCTCGCAAAAGATACCTCTATTCTTATTTCCTTTCCCTGTTTTTTTTTCTTCTTTTCTTTCTCCCTTCTGGGGCTTCGTAATTCTACATGTCTCATTAAAAAAAATAAAAAATAAAATGCAAACAATAAACCATTTCACAAACTAGATTGTGTAAAAAAAAAAAAATACAGCACTTCTCAGTGCAACTAAGAAGTCACATGTGACTCTGCTGTGATCGACAGTTGGATTAAACATCCAAAGAGTTTTCAGGTAAACTGGGATGAACTGCAGGCTGTGTGTAAACAGAGCAGATAGGAGACAAGCATGGAAACTAATGAAAAATGTATGATTATTATACATATTGATTCTGGGGTTTAACATTTTTTGTAAAATACATAATCAAGAAATTCAAATTCATTTTTGTCTTTTTTAAATTAGTTTATGGCATTAAAACATTGTCATTCTGCACAAAAGGACATTCGAATTCTCTCTCCTTCTAACTATTTTTGCACTGTTTCCACAGAGGTGCAGGACTTATATTACACTGAAAAATGAGCCTATAATGACTAAAACTGCAACAAAAAACTCAGAAACTGAGTTCAGTAGGATTTTTCATGCAGCCCTTTTAGTTGAAATAGAGTGTTTTATTGATACTTTTACTAAACTAAAGCTTCTGAATACTTCTCCCACCCACTGTCTACCTCATAATCTCAATTTATCCAGTGAATATTTAACTTTGTCAGAGTAACTTTGCGTCGTTTAAAATCTTATCTGACATACATATGAAACAACTCTGAATTCATTTTGAGTATCTTGAGATTTTTTTTTTTTTTTTTTAAATCCTGAGTCAGTGCACTGAGATGAGATGCTCGCAGTAAAGGGTGTTAAAGGGATTGTGTGATTATTGTTTGTGTTGCCTCAGGACTGTCATTTTGCTGTCACCCTGCCACTTAACATTGAGCGCTGCTTCCCCCTCCCTCTGTCTGTCCATCATGTTGTCACCGAGTCTGACAGCGAGGATTAGAGCTGCAGACGTACAGATTTGTGCACATTTTCTGCGAGTGTGTGTGCAGCGGCGGCGAGATAGACTTTGTAGTCATCACCCATGACCGACATTTCCTTCAATACGAGGCCCGAGGCGAATGGGAGGTTCCAGGTAATGTGTGCCAGAGTGTGTCAGTGTGTCACTCCAACCTTGTCATCTATGCGCGGCTGAATCCAGACTGCCTGTGGATTATCACTGTCATCACCTGAGAGGAATGCAACTCATTCTGTCATGTCTGCTGTTTTGATCTTTGAAGTGTGGCAGCGACACAAACACAGCAGCAGCAGCAGAGCCGGACTGGTTAAAGCCCAGATTTTGGATCTTTTGAGATTAGGTGGAATAAGAAGTGGAATTTGTTAGGAGCACACCCATTTGTTTGTTTTTCTGTTTCTCGCCTTGTCTTTCTGACTCAACCATCCATCCTGAGGCGAAAAGAAAGCCATGGGGCAAGTCCAGGCAGAAGAAGGGTAGAGGAGGAGGTTAAGAAATGAAAATAAAGCCGAGAGAGGAACCTGCTGACACACCGAGCGGAGGTATTTCTCAAAACTGGAAAGCCCATCTTCGCCTTTGATGTGGATGAGAGAAGGACGTGTATGTTAAGTCACACCTTTCACTCACGGCGGTGAAATGAAGCGCACATTTTTGTGGTTCTGTTTACACTCATCGAAGAGACATCTGGAAAAGACGTCTCCACTTCCTTTGGTCTTTCTGACAGGAAAACATTTTCTGTTTCGCTGCAGATCATTTGGTCGGCTGACAGCAAATATTTACCTGAAACTCTCTCAGGTCTTTCAGCATGATGAGGAGAGGTGTCGACAGGAAGGACCGACGGCTTTAGATTGCAAAGGGAGACCAAATTAATGAGTAAGGAAGAGGAAGCACACAAAAGACTGTACAAATCATAAATTGAAATTACTATGTTTAAATGTTGATTGACTTTTTTATTACTTGAGGTTGAAACAAGCTGTGGGAATGACGTTGCTACCGGTAGCCAAGTTTCAATGAGGTATTTTTATGCAAATTTTGAAGCATCACAATAGAAAAGGTTCATGAAAGCGCAAAGAATTCTTTACGCATACTTGAGGTAGGTTTTCCAGATAATGGGAGATGGAACCGGTTTTCTCAACAAGTTCTAACATCATTAGCATTCCCAGCTCTGTTTATTACAATTGTGTGTAGTGTTCCACCTTTGTTGGATCTTTGGAGATATTCTGGCCACGTCCAACTAGGACGAGACTTTGGGGTGGATTTCTTCTTCTGCGTCTATCCCAGGGTCTCCTCTTAGTGGACGTAAACCCAGATGAGATATGTGAACCCTCCAGTGAGTCCGAGGTCGACCCCAGTCACATCCAACTGGAAAGAGATCCTAGGGTCGACCCAGAACTTGCTGGAGGGACAACATATCTCATCTGGCCTGGGGACACACTAAGATCCCCCAGGAGGAGCAGGAAAACGTTGCTGGGAAGAGTGACGTTTGGAATGGTCTGCTTAGTCTGCTGCCACCGAGACCTGACCCGTGATGAACAGAACAAAACTGACCAATAAATGGATCAGATATCAGACATGTAGACATCACAACCTGTGGCTGATTCTGCATCTGATGTATTTGGTATAAAATCTTGCTCTTCATACCAGACATCGTACGGTGCTCATTGTCTCACACACAGGCGCTATAATGTGTCTCTTCTTTGTTTTTTAGCACCGTACAAAGTAAAACATGTTTTTTTGTTGACTTTTTTTAACAAAGTGTTAATATCTAACACATTTTTTCCACATGATCTAATTGGTTTTCTGTGGATTTTACAGATTCCTCCAGACGATGATACCACTGTGCATCTGAATGACTCAGTCATGTTTGTGGCCACCTGGCAACTCTAAGTCCAACGTTCACTCTCTTTTAGCTCTGTTTTTGGTCTCCACCAACTCCTCAAGGAAACATCTGTCTCTTTAGCTACAAAAAGCTCCATTATGCTCCGCTGCCATTTGGCCCAGAGTAGTTAGTTTATAGTTTTTAGAATTTATTACTTTTTTTTTCTTCTTCCTGAAAACAGCTGTCAGATGCAGCTGGAAACAACACTATGAGAGTCAAGTCAACCAAAACAGGAACAGCGCAGATTCATTACAAGCCACATTGTTTTGTAATATCAAGCATTGTTATTATAAAAATACGCCAAATTAAAAAACCACATCAGTCCAATCCTTCTGTAGTTTGTGCTTTTACCTTCCTAATTCTTTTGCTTTCACTCTATTTTGACTCTACCCGCCTCTTTCCCCCCTCATTCTGCCCTGCTGCCCTGCTGTCCAGGCAGCACTTCAATAAACAAAGCCCAGGCAGCAAAAAGCCTTTTGAATGGGTGCATCCTGCTGGCAGGATCTGAGCAGGCTGTTTATAGAGGGGCTTGTCAGCTGTTACCACTGGGATGTTGCAGCATGTGGAAACAGTGGGGAGAATCGGCCTTTGATGCCTCCTCCACTCACTTCTCCCTCTCTGCTCTTCTGTTCTTCTGTTTTCTCTTTGATGGAGCTCTGTGAAGTGTTTGTCAGCGACAGGAGGCCGACATATCGACACCCACACAGGAGAGGAGGAGGAGGAGGAGGGACGAACACACACAGGCTGTACAGTCTGAAAGTAGCCACACACAACTCAGGACACACCTGCACAACTCGGCTCAGTGTGTCTCTCCACCTACTCTGGTTTGGTAAACAGTCCTATTAGCTGCTATAAAGGGGAAGCAATGGTCAGTTCCCAGGCTAGTTGGACAATAAGGTTGAACTTTTAAAAGATGTATTTGTACCATCGACTAACGTCTAAAACCTGCCTGAAAAACAAAAAAGCTAAATAAATGTGGAAGGTATAATAAAGCTGTAGTATTGTGCTGTGATTAAAAACTTTTTTCACCATGTGAGTTTGATGAGGAAATCAAGGACAGAGACAACTGTTTATTTTGGTTTTAACTTCTTAGCTGACTTACCAATATGGCAAACGCAGTGCACACACCAGTGATATTAACTGCAAGCTGCTACAAGTCAGTTTATTTACAACAGCAGTTATAAATAATGAACTGAATTCCTGCAGAATGAGTGGGTGACAAAAGTGAGCTGTACAGTACTGCTCCCTCTTATGCATGCAAAAATGTTCGCTTCTATAAGCTGTGAAGGTGGAGAGACAAGAAAGAATAAAAATTTGATCTTAACGAAGAGTTCCTCGAGTTCTGCTTGGATGTGAACATGTAAGAGCACACGGTGGTACAGTATTTAACTGCTGTTGTTATATGGTTCCTTTCCACGTCCCCCAAAGAATTGCACTGACATTGTCTAAATGTTTTGGTTTTTTTCCTCCTCTGTTATTCTTTTTAATTCATTTATTAAAACAAAAACAAAACAAAACAAAACAAAAAACACAATTTCTTGGTTCCATTTTCTCTCTTTTATTATAACATTACTTTTTCATTTTGTTTTCAATTTCTGTTGCGTTATTGTTTAAGTATCGATATGGATATATTTATGTAGGTA
Source organism: Stegastes partitus (assembly GCF_000690725.1). Taxonomy (NCBI): domain Eukaryota; kingdom Metazoa; phylum Chordata; class Actinopteri; family Pomacentridae; genus Stegastes; species Stegastes partitus. Next base: position 41,188 of record NW_007578297.1, read on the forward strand.
TCGTATAATGTCAACACTAGCTACTCCGTCTCAGCCAGTTAGCTGTCTGTTTGTTAGCATGCACTTTAGCTTAATTGGTTAGGTGGCAATAAGCTTAAATATTCAATTAAGTATTTGTGTCTTCTACTGCTGTCTAAAAAATATCTACTTTGGCAGGGCAAAACTAAATAAAAGTGGAACGCGAATACAGGTAATAAACTAGGGATTACTAGTGCTGGTCTGGCGCTGAGCTTGCGAACTTGCTAGCTGTCACGTAACAATTTCTTTAGTTACTTAAAGGCCATAAGTTTGAAAACTCTAAAGAGACATATGTATGCCATCTGCTACAGTGTAAAAAATTGCCTAAACACCATATATACGCTGATACTGCAGAACTAAATAAAAGTGTATAGTGCAAAACAGTTAATAAGCGAGGACTTGCTAGTGCTAGTAAATCTCTGAGCTAATTAGCTTGAAATTTGCCATTTAGGTTATTTATCTCAATTGCTTAAAGGACAGTACATTTAAAGATTCAAAATACATATTTGTACCATCTACTACTGTCTAAAAACCGCCTAAAAATGAGATACATCCCAGAGCTAAATAAAAATGGATGCTAATAAGCTAGGAATTGCTAGTGCTAGTGTGTCTCTGTTTCTTTTAGCATGGTAGCTGTAAGATATTCAACTTTTTATGTCAATCACCTGAGACATTAAACATTCAAAAGAGACACACCACCACCTTAAAAACCAAAATAAAATGAGTGTTTCTACATGATCGAAACTTTTTAAATGTGGATTATATCCAGATTCACTGGCTCAGGCTGATCCCTCTAATCCATTTTGTTATGTTAAATTTGAAAGTTAATTCAAGCAAGATTGTCAAGAGTTACAGTTTAGACACAACCTGGAAATCATGACTCCAGTAATATAAAAAACAAATCTTTTGAGAGCAGCCATGTAAACAATCTGGTGTTGATGGCGCTCAAATCGCTGACAGCTGACCAAAATGTCTCACCTGCCAAAAATTACTGATCAGCTGTAGTGACTCTCTCAGACGGCACATCAAATGACTGAGGACTGGGCACAAGTTCAGAGCCGTCTAAAATTAGACAGAGGTGACCAATTTAGGGTCAAACCAGGCTTAATATTATAACACACATGCATAAAAACTGCAAACAAACTGTCTTGAAATACCTGTAAGTGACACCAAGAACTGACAAAGTGCAGGCAGGATTTAGGCTGTTTGAGACAAACCATTAAAATTCATATGATGAATGATACGTGTCAGCAACCGTTGGAATAAATGCAGTGCAGAGCAGCTAAAGCGCTCAGTGACAAACTGCTGACGACATCAAGTGCTACAGACAGGAATCTGATTATCATCTGAGCTAAGTGACTTCTCCTCATAAACCTCCTATTATTTGGTCTGAAGATTTTGAAACTGTGGCCGTTTTCAAGGACAAGTTAAAGGAAAAGTGTCACAAAGAAAAATGATGTTGCAGTGCAGGTAAGTTGAAAAGGGACAATTTGTGAAGCAGCTGTAGGAGGGCACAAAGAGGAATTCTTCCTCTGACAGAGGTCAATACTGTTCTGTCAACAGCACTGTTGGTTTAATTTGACATATTAATGCAGGCTGCTGGTGCCAATAGCTCAGGTCAAACGCAGAGCAGCTCGACATGCCGCCATATGTTCTCAGTTTTGAAAGAGTCCATAACTTCAGCTCCCCTCATAAAACATTTAACTGGAGCAACACTGAGTCTGTTTATAAATGAGGACCGTCCAGTGTTTTTCATCTCCTTGTAAAGTTGTGAAAGACATCGGGAGGAGGCATACTATATCTGCACCAATGTGACTTTTTGAATGCTGTCAGCTCAGTTCTTAGATAAATGTTTCCTCATGTGTAGGTGTAACACCTCTGAGTTATAGGATTTTTTGACACGAGATAACAGGAGTTATACCAATCTCATGCACACTACAAACGGAGCTTTGGCTTAATTGTGATCAGCTGTTTCTCCTCCAACATGTTGGTGCTAACCAGTTAAAAGGTAAGTAATCTAAAATTGCTCAGCTTTTGAGTGACTTATACAGCTTGTATGAAGTGCTTTTTATGAAATACTTGGTAGTTTGTGATTGAAATATTCAAACTCACTCATTTGTTGCACTGTAATCATTTACCAAACATTAGAAAGGTGATTGTATAAAAGTGAATTTAAACTGGGCTGGTAAACGTTGACCCAAGTTAGAAAGAGATATATGGACAGGCAGATCCCTCCGTCTTTACTTTTGCTGGTGCACATGAAGCTCAGCAAGGATTCACAGCAGGTTTACACAACTTATATGTATTTTGTGGACGTGAGGTCCAAATCTGGTGACTGTGCAGACTTCACCAAAGTGCAAGCCCAAGCACACTGACTGCACATGCACTAGGGAAAAGAAAAAAAGATCCACACCTTTACAATTTCTCTTTAAAAGAGCACACAGACACATAAATGACCTTAGCCTCCTGGCAAGGAATCACTCAAACCCTGGGGAGAAGAGGAAATATTTGCGATTCAGATTTGTCAAAGAGAAAGCTGAAAGGAAGAGGCAGCAAAATAGACAGGAGTGCAAACATTCCCCCATCGTATAAAAGCTGGATCAGCTCTGAGGACTTATAAAATGACCTTCCATGGAATCCAGCTTCCCAGGAGAGGTAATGTGAACTATTAAATCATTAAACTATAAACAGCAAGAAGCCATAATCGATGCAAGCTGGTCAATACTTAGCAATGTAGCTACAGGACACAATGCAGACAGCTGTTAGCAACTGTGAACAAGGGTGCAAAGGATCCACCGCCAACATCCTGGTACCAGACACCACACAACACCTCCAGAGGTTCTGTGTCGATGACCCAATGGGTCAGAGCTGTTCTGCTGTCCTGAGCGGGATCTGCACAGCATCAGGCAGGTGGTTTTAATGTGAGAGTTCAGCTTTTCAGGTATCTGCTGGACAGATGTCTCAGTAAAAACAGCCAAACAATGAACTTCCTGTACATACATCACAGTTTTACATATGTGGTCACGAGTGAGAAGCCACCACAGTCATGGCAGCAGTGCCTATTGCTGTCTGCAACCTGGATATATCTGTAGGAAGCACTGAGCTCTGTTGTGTTCAGAGGCAACAACATCTCCAAACTTAACAAATCACAAGAGTAAAGCCCAGTTCAGCCTTGCACTTGTACAACAATGACAGTGAATCATTTTAATAATTTTGCATTCTTCTTTCTTGTCAAAAGTTAACACTCGTCTACGATGACATTTAAGTGAAACAGTGTGAGCATGTTTAGCCCATCTATTTCTAACTATTTGTACAGTCAGTCAAACTCTTGTGGATTTAATAGAAAACTGGAGAAATGTTCCTGAGCTCATGAATTCAGATCCAACTAACTGTCTGCAAAGATCTGACAGATGCTGCCTTCTGACTACATAATAGGTTTCAGGTGTTGAAGAAGAATCACTTGATCAGATGAAGTGCTACAATCCTATCATGCTAAGAGAATGATGTATCGGTTTCAAAGCTGGTGAAACACCTGCATGCACTACATGTTTCAGATATGCGGGGTAATGAATTTCAGGTAACGCTGCTTTCCCACGTGGATTTATGACACTTTGGAAATGAACTTTTCACCCAAGAGAGGAGCTCAGCTGCACCCTGTATAGCTGTCCCATCTGGCAGACGAGCACAAAGCGAGCTCATGGTTCGTATTAAGCAACTGATGTCTGAAATGACTTAAATCTGAACACATTTGACTTTCGCTGCTCTCATGAGCTTCCAAGGACACAAATCTAAACCAGTGAGAAATCTGTGAGTTAAGACATTGTTTCTACTAACTGTTAAAGAACATTGTCATGGGTGTTTGTCTTCACTGGAAAGATTGAGAGTGACCACACTTCAAATATAGTACCGTACTTCAGTACACACTGGAGGTACTTGAGTATTTCCATTTTATGCTGCTTCAGAGTTCCACTCCTCTACATTCAGGAACACTGCATTTATTGAAAATCAACACTCATGAGTTTACATGAACCTTGTGAGCCCTGGACTATTTTCAAAGTTAAATTCACTCCTGCTACTTTTAAGCTTGTATCTTGGTTGTTATGTTGGCTATCTATACTTGCTGTATCTTGTTTTTTACACAACAGTCTGGCTATCCATATCGTCAATCACATGATACGATAATACTTACAGTACTACGAGCAGGAGAGTTTTCTTTCCATCATTCAGATGGATTGGAATGTGGTAATTTCAGAACCGTGATGGTGGGATACTGTATGACTTAGAAACTAGAAACTGTTATTATCTTATTCACCCAAGTGTTCACATCCAGGAGCCGACATGCAGAGGTGGAAACCGGGCAAATATCTGTAAGGATTGCACTGAGTAGATATCTAGATATCTAGACTGCACGCATACCATATCTGTGCAGTGATGAGCTCATGGGTAATTCAAACACGAGTAACAAGCATGGACATGCATGCATACCTATATGTACATCGTAACTATGATTACATTTGATGTAAATTCAACACTATCTATTCTTGCAGGCGCTTTATCACAAAGACAAGCAACTGGCATTGTTGTAACAGTCAGGTCGTGCAGTTTATTATGATGCTAAAGCGCGCTGCAATAAATACAGAGAAAAAAATCTTTTTGCATGGAGTTTGCGTGTTCTCCCCATGCAGAGTGGGTTCTCTCTTGGTTCTCCGGCTTCCTCCCACAAGGTCCAAAATCATGTTGAGGTTAATTGGTGATTCTAAATTGTCAGTAGGTGTGAATGTGAGTGTGCTTGGTTGTCTGTCTCTAAGTGTAGCCCTGTGATAGACTGGTGACCTGTCCAGGGTGTCCCCTGCCTTCACCCTAAGTCAGCTGGAATAGACTCCAGCCCCCTGCGACCCTAATGAGGATTAAGCAGTGTATAGATGATGGATGGATGGATGGATACTGTGTGGATCATGACATAACAAACACATATAAAAGTAAGTAATAGTATACATATATAACATCACAAAGTCCAGCTCAGTGTCTGGACATGTGACACAAAGTTTATATATAAAGGTGTCTTTCTACCTCCCAACCTGACAGCTGAGAGGTCAGACTGCAGACGACAAAAAATGCTCTGAGCAGCGAGTCCTTGGTTTGACTCCAGGACCAAAAAAATAATTTTAAAAAGCACTAGTAATTTTACAAAGTATCTCTGTACTCTCACCATGCACGTCCACAGCACTACATACATACATACATGGCTTTAAAAATGTAAACCACTCTGAAGGACGCCATTCTATCAGTACCCAAATCACATCAAGATTTAACAAACAGGATACATGCACCTCCTTCCTTAAAAAAAAAAAAAAAAAAAACACTTGCAAAGCAGATTTCTCTTTAAAGTTTGAATCTTGCAATGCTTACTTGCTCTTCCATCCTGCCTTTGATGGCACGTTGCCACATTTCTTTGCAAATTACTACAACTTGTTGATCAGTGACACAGCGTGGCACTATTGGTACGACACCCCGCTTTCATATCCAGGGTGCTGTTTAGTCAAAGCCTCCGGTGGTTGTGAGATACGCACAAGGTGTCCTTTGAAGTCAATGTCATCCCCAACAGTATTCAATACTGTCTTACAAGTCTTTTGAGTTTAAATGAGGAGGGTAGAGAGGTAGAACTTTCACCCAGTAGCTTGATGTTCACACCCTGTGTAGAATGAGTATTTTCCCCCTTAGTTTTGTTTAATTTGTTTTTATTCACTGTTTGGTTAAGTTTAGAAGAAGGTCATGGTTTGGGTTCAAATGTGTTCTTTCACAGCATGAAGGACACATTACGAGGCAAAGTACTCATTGTCTAATCAGATGACAGCAGCTGAGAACATTTGGTTACGGCTTCATGGCCTCTTTTTCTGACTTGCCCACATTTTTATAGCCCTCTTGGACTACCCTTTGCAAGAAAATTATGTAAAGGGCGTGTTCAAATATGCACCAGTGTGAATTGACAAAGTGTCAGTATGTGACAAGTACTGTTCATTTTCTTAATGAAAACTAGGACAAAAAAATATATTTTAGTTGACAGCTTATTTTTCACAATGGAAAAGAAGCGCAAAAAAAAAAAGTAATATTTGTAACTGGAATCTATGAAGAAAATGTTTTATTCCTTTTGGCAACAAACAAAAACAAAACAATAATGTTCACGAATGGACACATAAACTAATCACAAGAACTCCTCAGTCAGCGTCTCTGGAATCACTCTGCTGCTCCTGATCAGAGTTTCCTCTTCCACCCAAAATTTCACTGCAGTTCTTAAGCAGCAACTAAAACAGCTATGATAAACGATGAACATGCAGACAGAACATTAACAAAAAGGTAAGCTTACGTTAATTTGACGCTGCTGCTGTAACACGAACGATGTGAACGTGATGCTGATGTTGCTTTCAGTTGGATACTTTTCATGTTACTGTCAGAGGGAATGTGTTGTTGCAAGATTAATGACGGCACTCCATCTAAATCTTCCTCCAGAAATTCACTGAAGAGATCGAGTGTTTCAGAGCTTGGAAATGATAACTGGTGATCACTTTTAACTGTCTGTACAGATTCACACAAAACGCTGGATATCAGGCTATTTGCAGATTTCCAAACATTTTTTTTTTACACATATCATTTACACAAGCATTTTTAGGAACCTTATTGCTGTTTCTTCAACCAACATGATTTGTATCTCAATTGCATGTTTTTTTGTTTGTTTTTTAACTTTGTTCCCCTATCTGTTGTGTATAACATGTGTGAGCTACTGGATGCCTTAAATTTTCTCCAAGGAGATGAATAAAGTATCTGTCTATTTTATTCATGTTTAATGGAGCTTTTTGTTTCCCAAAACTTCTACAACAGGAGGTGGAAAGTGATCAAGCTGTGATATCTACATTGGAAATGCAGCAGGTTAAAATAAAGCAGAATTACACTTAGTTACATTCTGAATGCAGTATTACTACGATGGAGTTTTACTTCTGTTCCTTCAGTAAAAAGTCTGAACACTTTGCCCTCCCCGACTGAAAATGACCAAAATTAACAAACAAGAGTCCAAACAGAGAAATGTTCAGCACCAGATCTCACTAAATGAACCAAAGCAGACCCTGAAAAGGAAGATGAGATGAAGGAAGAGACCTGGCTAAATCATCAGGACAGCACTGTACCGGACAAACCCTTGAAGCATTGTGTGATGAGAGCAGATCTCGACACCTGACAGCGAGAGAGACGGATGATTTACTTCAGATTAAAGAACAACAGACACATTGTTCTCTCATCTTTCTGCCTCTTTTCTCTCACCCCATTTATCCCCCTCAGCGAATCATTGATGCCATTCATGCCCCTGAAATGCTATGCCGTTGTGATTTTCCTCTCCTTCTTCGCCTTTGTTTCTGCGCTTGCTTTTTTTCTCCCCACCCCAAGCGTTCCTGGGGCACTGGAGGCTCTCCTCTTAAGTTTTTCTTTCCGCTCAGATTAAGTGTGACAGATTGGCAAAAGGAGCACATGACAGGAGTTCAGATGGCAGACAAGAATAAGATCAGACATGTGATGCGATATTAAGAGGTCACAAGAGCTGACGCACACACACACACACACACACACACACACACACACACACACACACGAAGACAAACCCTTTCTTTCCACACTCTGATTTTAACCATATGATCCATAGCCACATTATCAAAGAGCGCAGCCTCCCATACATGCTCTCATTGAGATCTTATCTGTGCTTTATCACAACAAAAAGGGAGCAAGAAAGTGCACGAACCGTCAGCGGCAAGGGGCTGAAATGTAAAGTGAAGGTTTGACGTTCGCTATAACAGGCGTAATTTGATTAGACTTGGGTGACATTCTTTCACACAACTCAGAACGGAGAACGACATCTGCTACTGCCAAATGCATTAACTCCTGTGAACTGGGAGACAGGAAGAGTGAAGTATTGTTTGAATCTACTCTCTTTCCATTTGGTCAAACAACAGGCATTTTAATGCTTTCAAGACACTCATGACAGCTCGGCACAAGATTTATAATGCTTAAGAATTGTGAACACATGTAACTGAGGAGGGTTAGATAATATTACCCAGAGGAGGAGATAGATGGGTAACAAGAACCTTTAATAGTAAATATGCAGGGGATTTTCTGCAAGCTGTGCACCGGGCTGCAGTTTGTTACAGACGTGGTGGTAACAATGAAACTCTGTGCATAAAAAGTTTTGGGTTTAAAGAGGATGAAAAACAACAAAAGCAGGAAAGAAAATGCAAAAGGTTTCAGAGAGAAAACGTTGTGACGGTGAAGCCTGGGAGGAAAAAAAAATGGCCCCAGCAGCAAGGTCCAGCAGGAAATTCAATAAAAACTCTTCAAAAGGCCCGGCCTTGACATTGAAAAATAGCGAAATTATAAAATACAGCAGGGTAACGAAAGAGAGGAGTTATTGTATTTGGCACAGGATTGGGAAGAGAGAGCCCAGGGCCGCCACGTCAAATGAGCCGTCACTGACGGAGGGAGTTAAGCCTTGTGGTGATTAAATATAGGCCTCAAACCTGCTGGCTGCCAGGCAGGCAGACAGCAGACATGTTTGTGCACAGGCAGCAAAATGAACAGAAAACAAAGAGACGGAGGGGGGAACACGGACGGGTAATATTTAAACTGAGACAAGAAAAACTATACAGCGGTGTATGCAGAGAGAGGGTTAGCATTCACAGATGAACACCATTAAGAGATGAGAGTAATTTCTCTTTAGGAATCTGTCAGGCGGAGGTCAGTCTGTGCCAGCGTTTTGTTCCTTAAAGCTCGTTGACTTTCATCCAGATGCCCCATTTTCATCTTTGCAAAAGTTAACTTCCAGTAATTATTAATGCAACAACCAATCAGAGCAGACAACAGGTCTTTTTGTTTTCTGATAAACAATAAAAGTTTTCTGTTCCACCAGCTTCTTTAACTCAGTGACGTTTAACATCCAGCATTTCTTTCATCTTTCTGAAGAAATGAACAGCAGTTGCTATTTGGGATTTACAAACAGCTACAGCTCTAATGAAAAATCCCCACTGCATGACTTCTTGTTTGTCATTTTGACTTAGTTTTGTCTGCAAATCAAATAAAGCTCTCTTTTTGGGCCATGATTTTTTTTTTTTAAGTCCACACTGGCCTGCTCTTATTAACACTAAACGCCTCGTCTGCTGAACCACGACTTTAACTGCTTCTGGGAAATAGTGTTTGTTGTTTGTTAAAGTCAGATAAAAACACTAAATTTGATTTGGATTTGCCCCCAAAAAATACAACTTATGACATTAAAATCACTGTTGAATAATAAATGTTACACAACTCAGCAGATCACCAGTAGTGTGTATTAAGGCACCAACGCTCAATACTGTTGAAGCAGTGAGGTACCACTTCTAGGTGAATTTGAGCTGAATGTGGGCTTATGATCAACAAGTTAGTTATTTTAAATCCTAAACCAGACTCTCTTTTATATTTCAGCACCTGTGCCAGCCTGAAAGTCTTCGGTTTAACTTGAGCTGACTTCTCCTGCTGTCCCAGTCAGAACACAAAGTGAATCGGAAATTCACTTGAGGTAAAAAAAAAAAAAACACAATAATTTACAGTTGGAAAGATGCTCTACCAACATAAATGAGTGTGGTGGGGCTAATTTAGAGAGTAGCTTCAGGTTAGGATCCACAAACATATTAATTTGTTGATTATGAGGCTGTATGTGGCGAGTGTGCACAGAGCATGTCACAGTCAGGTGAGTAGTAGCAGCACCTTAATGTGGAGCATCATCACTGGTGACATGAGGGGGGAAGAAGAGAAGAAACAGCTTTTGTTGCAGTGTCAGGAACATGCACTTTGTTGTCTTTAATGCACACAGCATTGTGCACTATGAATTCGTCCACCTGTCAGTGTCAACGCTACCATAAATATCCCGAGGTGTCTGAGGGAGAACATTCAGTGCCAACAACCGAAACTCTGGCACAATGGCATGGGAGTGTTCCAATACACCGTGTACCAGCTCACAGCATGATGATTGTGCAAGACTTTTTTGGCAACAACAGCGCAATCGTCACCCTACAGATAGACTCTACTCACTACATTTGGCTTCTTCCTCTTCCCCAGAATGAAATCCTAGTTGACACAGTTTAGGAGACTGGGCGTTCATTGCAGGTGGTGCCAGACGTTCTTATATAACAGGACTTTCAGGGAGTGTTAACAGCAATGCAGGAGCACTGGGAGCAGTGCGTCACTGCACAAGAAGACTGCTTCATCTGGTTACAGTTTTTATAGACTTATTGATCACATAAAAGGCACATAGGAGGTATATGTTACAGCTATTATTTTGCAACAGGTAATTAATCTTGTTCGACATGTTTAAGGAGTCCGTCTTTAGCTGCCACGGCCTTGTGTTCAAACGTACAGCCAGTAAAATTCCCCTCACCTTTACTCTGAAAGTTTAAAGACAGAGAAGTGATTAGGACTTCAAACTCAAATCCTGATGATTGTGTTGTTAAAACTTTCAAACATTTCAAATCTGGCCTCCTCGGCAGCAGCAGGTCACATGAGACAGCAGCAGCAGCTCCGGACCGTCACCATCAGTCCCCTCTCCTCTTTCAACTTGTCTTTCTCACTGTTTCTGTCTGTCTCTCTTGCTGTTTTTCTGTGGCTCACACTCACCCTGACGAGGGGTTACTGGATACTGTGTCAGAGTCTCTAAACTCTACCTGACAGGGTGTCGCTCCAAGCAACACGGCTAATGTTACAGCACTGCTTAGGAGCCAGAAAAGGGGCGGCGGTGAAAAGAATGAAAGCTCACATTTAGTGTTTGACATTGCAGATGACGTCTTACTTATTTTCTTTCTCCTCTTATCACTTTACCACATCGCCTACATATTAAGACGTCTGTTGCTGAGGCTGGTCCACGGTCTGCGCACAACGCTAATGGCAGACGTTTCCAGAAAAACAAGTGAAACAGAAAGAGACAAGCGTGCAGCGTTGTACATGAAATCTGCCACGACACCAGTTTGGGTTCATAGCTCAGAGCTAAAGTATGACACTGGCAGCATGAGCGTTTGACTAATCTTTGAGAATGACAAGGGGGGCAGAAAGCAAAAGAACAGCGGTGGAGAAGCCTTTTGTGCTTTGAAAGCTTCTTTCATGGCAAACCTCTCTCATCAAAGCTCTTCAGATCTATTTCATCCTCCTCGTCTCTCTGATTCCTGCCTTGGAATTTCGATTGATAACCTTTGAAGAGGAGCTCCATGGTGAGGACAACAAGGAGGAACATCTCTCCGTCAGCACCAGCGTGACGTGAAAGGCGCTAAGCTTTCCAGCATTTCAGAGATTCCTGTTGTGTAATTAATTCAGAGTCTGCTTATCTGCTGGAATATAAAGACGGATAACGCAGACAGGGACCGTCCCGGATGGCGTTGTCAGCGTCTCTGTGCAACATGTCTGGGCCAACTCGTCTATCTGTCTGTCTGAGGGCACTGAACCGTGATTGTTCGGCTGATTTGAGCCAGATGATCCTCATTGTCACACCCTAAACTGAATCCTCACATGAACATGGCCTGGGGCTGAAGGAGCAATTTAAAGACTGTGGCCTGTCTCTTAACTTAGGGAAGGCTTCACATGATGGTGATGGGAGAGGAACATGTCAAAGAGGGATGATCCATCACCAGAATGCGCTCAGAGCGAGCCGTGGAGTAATGATAAATCCCTGCAAGACATTTCTGTAAGAAAACACCCGACTTATTCATCTAAATATCAAAATCAGAGTAATACAAAGATATCTGAATTGTTTCCCTTTATTTTTATTAGCAGTACTAGTGCTGTAGTGCTACAGACAACAGACAGATGAAACATCTCAACAATTATTAGCCTGACCACATTTAAATTCTACACAGACATTCATGTTCTGTTGGTGGTGAAGCCTACTGACCTGACATTTTCTCTACCACCACCATGTTAGCTTTTGTGCATCCTGACAACCTGTCTTGTCTTTGATGAATTTTTATTAAAGTCGCTCTCTGGTTCTTGATTAAACCCCTAAGAGCTCATCTGTGTATCAGAAGAAAAAAAAACCCTTCCTGTCTCGAGCACACCAGCTCACCTATGACTCTGCTCAAACACTGTATAACTGCTCTACACCACAGAATAACAAAGCCCCATACTGCAAACAAACAGGATTGCTTTCTTAGGGTTGTTATGCATGAAACCCTGAAAATCCATATTTTTGAGACTGGTGGGTACACTACAGATTTTAAGCAGGAAATACATCACCAAGGCACTGACTGCTTAATTTACCCATGATGTGTTGTCTAGCATATAAAAAACACTTGATGGGCATGTCAACAAGGTATAAACTTGATTTTCACCATTGGGGGTCTACTCTCTTTTCATCTCGTGCCATCATCAGGCCTGTCCTACACTGTTGTAAATGACTAAAGACCTGCATGACTGGTGACATCTCCATCAACCTCAGCTGCATTTTGTGTTTAGTGATGACTGGCAAATGTTAGCATGCTAGCATACCAAACTAAGATAGTGAACGTGTTGCATATTTCATGAGATCTATTAGCATGTTAGCACAAAATCATTCAAAAATCCAGTGAAACAAAATGCATTATCAATACATGTTTTTTTTTTTTTTTGTTTTAATTACTTCAATTCATTATAACAAACGTTCTTCTACAGTTTCGCTGTGTAACTGTTGCATGACGTCAGGTAACAGACGTCAGCGGTCAGAGCTACAGTCCTACACAATGGCAGCAGCAGCAAAGTCCAGTGTAGAAGTTTCTAAAGACACAAGACTTTGAAAGAATGGAAGCATTTCAAATGATCACAGAACAAAAAGGGGAGCTTCTAAACTGTGTAGAGGTTTCAATGGCAAACCACAATAACTGTAAGGTCCTCATCCTACTATGTGAAGTACCTTCACTTGTGTTGTAAATTGGTGCTTACTTGATAAAACTGAATTGAAATGAACTGAACATTTACTCCACTCATTGATTCGATGTCTCTGTGGGTATGAAAACATAAACCAGTGCTTTGGATCAGTACATCTCTCACCATTCTGTACTATTGCCTCAGTTTTTTTTTTCACTTAAACACAATACTGTTAAGCAGATAAACCAAATCCCCTCTCCCTCAGCTGAACATTTGAACTCTACATTGTTTTCATATGTTGTTGGTGGAGTATCTACTTCATGTCCGAGCTCAGTTCATTGTCTGACTCTCTGCTGTCAGCTCTGTAGTTCACTCATTAGCATCCCAGTATTCAAAGCACACCTGGTTACATGAGCCATTTAGCTCAAACATGCAAAGTGTGTCTTGTGGTTGGGTCAGAGCTCGGTCAGATCACCTTCCCACCACAAACAAAACAGTGGAGAGTTTGTTTGTGACCAGACAGAGAGCGCTCCTTGCAAAAGGGTCTCACTGAGCACGTTTTGTTTTCAGGTTGGATTTGCTCCAAGACAGAAAACAAACCAGGGTCCAATTCAACTGGATACGCAGGTTTGAAAATGTCTTCTCCATTTTTTTCCACTGGTTGGAAATCAAACCCTGACAGCAAAATACAAAAGCCGCTCCTCAACAGAAGCAAGGGAGCACACGCTCAAAGGGCCGAGAAGCATCACGTTAAATAATTCCTGAATAACGGAGTTTTCAAAATTCAGTAGGTCTTCTCATTTTGGGCCGCCTCGGCATCAAAATCAAAGAAGCATTGATTTGATTGAGCAGAAGAGCTATTGTGCTGCTCCACTTTAATCAGCTTATGCTTTTCAGGGCAGATCGCAATAAATTACAGTTTATAAAAGCTGTGCGTTGGTTGTAAATCAGTCACCACTGCACGGGACTCTTTGACAAAGGGCTGGTTAACACAGTTTATCACGCTTCTTTCAGCTGGTCAAAGGTGGGACAAAATCCAACAGACCTCACAGCCAGCCGGCAGGTGTTGCCTCAGTGCAAGAGAAGCAGATGTGGGACCTTTATTTTTCACCACGTCCATCCTAATACTGATCCAGGACTCTCTTCTGCTCAGATTAACTGTTTAACGGAAACTTGCCCAGCAGGATGAACATAAAAGTATTTTATTCCTTAAAGATGTGTTTTTCTAAAAATCAGATGGTCCTATATTCAAGCAAATGTGGTTTAAGGAATGTTTTTTGTTTGTTTATGTGTGTGTTGCTCCAGTCTTCATGGCTGAGCAGTGACCCTCCATAAAGCTGCTCCCAGCTGATCTGCAGTAAAGTTTCTGTGGCAGCTGGCGTCTTCAATCCCTCTCAGGTAATTTATGGTTTCAAACCCTTCAGACTCTCAGCCAGTGTTACCCATGAACTTTACAGGAATTCAGTGCACTTATGAGGAGGGTGCAGAGTGACATTTAACCCTCTGAACCCCAAAACCTGCCAGCGGGGTTGAAAGGCATGTTAGCTTCAAAACAATGCCAAAATGAAACAATTTATTACATCAGAAACTGCATGAATCATTGGATCTTGAACTTCCCAATAGTCCATGAACTACTCGTCTGTGACGTGCTGTTCTATCGGACAGCTAAACCAAACCTGAGCTTAAAAAACGTGATATTTCATCATAATCACTGTATTCCTTCATTAAAAATGTCTATTTGCACCAGATCCTCTAACAAATAAACAAACAAATAAAAAATCTGCTGAACTGGGTTGAACTGCAGGCTGTGTTTACACTGAGCAGCAAAATATCTACATGATGCTGTCGCCTTTTTCCTCCAGTATTGGTTACACCTGTGGGTGCTTTGAGAAGTGTTGCACATGCTGATTCCAGGTGTTTTAACTTTTATGCAAATAAATATAGAAGGAAACTCAGCCTTTTTAAAAATAAATAAATAAATAAATAAAAAATAGCATTACAACTATATTATTTTGCACAAAAGACATCTTCAGGCTCTTAAAACTGACAGTTGAAGAGACACGTTTACTTAAAGAAATCACTAAAATTGCAACTACAACTGTTGGATTGTCAAATGTCCTACTACTCATCTATGACATGCAGTTCCTTCTAGAAAATTAACCACAGCAAAGTTAAAATTGGGATATTTCAGCAAAAATCACTTTAAAATTTACCAAAAATAAACCACACAAGATAAAGCAAAAAACTAAAGATGTTGTGCTAATCAGTCCAGTTGTAAAGCCATTGTTGACAAAGCTCAGAGCAACACAGTTTTCATTTTACTGTAAAGAATATATGGAGGTATTTCTTCAAAAATTCCATTTAATTTTCGTACACTTTAAATCACTGTGGTATGAACCTGCACGTTGTTTATTCAAAGGAGCAAAAGGCTGAAATCTTTGGATTTCCATCTCAAACGCGTTGTGTCTTCACTGACCTTAAGTAATTGCCGATACGAATCTAAAATTGTGGCCTGCACTGCACCCTGAGCGTTGCAGATGACAGATGCATTGAAAGCATATGTTTCCACTCTCCGCTGTGACCTGGAGAAGTCTCCCAAAATCCACTGCACAAGCCCCAAGCGCCTGCCACCAAGCATAGAGTCAGCAGCCTGCTCAACGCCTCGCTTCAAACCAGATTTTCTACTTCTCTTGCCAAGCTGCTGCCATATCCCATTTCTCATCAGACCTTGATGGACCTAATGTGGGAATCCATTATCACACCCGTGCTCTTTGCGGCTTCTCTTTCTTTGGCCCCATCGACTGTCATGCGTCCACAGCCTGTGCCTCCGGGGCCCCCAGCACCCTGTCTAGTCTGAGCCGGCCCAGCCTTGGGTCATCCTCAGCTTTAGTCTGGTTCACCCTTGTCAAAAGACATTCTAGTACTGTCAGTACACAGAAGAAGAAGACAGTAGGTCCAATGTAATGGGTTTGGATCTAAATAAAAGAAGTTTTGTTGGGTAGCCACACTTGATTTTTGAAGGCTTTAAATAGATGTGCTTGTGCTACAGTTGCTTGACCTTTTTGTGCACAAGTCTGCGAACAACTGCTCTTCTGTTTTGCAAATTGTCTCAGATGGGTCCTTTGCTATAGTTAGAGTTGTACCACTATACATAAATATGCCACATGTACAGTAAATCTACTTAGCGCTGTATGTTTCTAGTCTTTGTCTCTTCCGCACACACAGCGTCTGTTTCTCCCCGTGAACTCTTCACCCCAGCTGCCACCAGAAGGCTGTCATGCTTAATTATACCTATGTTGTTTTTTTGCAGCTCCTCCCTTCGATTGACAGGCAGGCGGTAAAGTTCAGAGATACAGATTAACTCGCTGTTTATGCCTTGAAAGTTTTTCTTCCACACTTTGCAATTAGATTACAGCTGAAGAGACAGTTTTCTTCTTCCTTTAGTTTAATGGAAATTTGCACACACACAAAAAAAATAAAAATACGGCACTGCCTCCATCGTCTGGTGAGCGGTTGAGCGGATGAACAAATGCTCCTTTCGCAACTCTCTTTAGTCCAGTGTCAATATTTCTGATCAAACATCACACGCTGTCGTTTCGGTTTCTGTTCTATTTTAAAGTTTTAGAATTGAATTTCAATTGTGGGTCATCGAGGCTACTTCTAGGGACCAACATGTCACCACAGAAGGCGCTTTGAAGATGTTGAAAAGTTACAGATTCTCCACATCAAGTCTGTCCTCTGCTGCCAGATTGTCAGACCAGCTGGAGCACAAAGACACAAGTATTAGTAGTTGAAATGCACAAGAGTTTTATTGATTTATGTTGAAGTTACAAAGCCCTCTAGCGGCAGCAGAAGTTATGAGTGTTGTCTGACGGGAGCAAAGATTCTGGTGGTGTTATTATGGAGGGGGGTCAACGAGATGTCTGAGTTTTGATTAAATTCAATACTATTAACATTCCTCTTTCCTTAGCCAGAAACAAGCTGTTTTTGTGCTTAACTAAACTTCAGCTACAGCTTTATCTAGGGCTGTGGTCAACCAAAGAAGATCTACAGCTTCACTCTTAAATCCATCAATTGGCCACAGAGGTACAAATAAATAAATAAATTCCACATTAGCTCTAGATTACCTAATTGTTCCACAGTGCCCTCAGTGCACTCTACTATCTAACCCTATTAGCTTAAATGAATTACAAATAAAGATAAAAATCTAGTGTTTGCAGCGTATTATATCGTTTGAACCCTGGTATTGGAATGATAACAGACCAGGAGCAGAGCAGCTGCCTGCATTCATGTGATTTCTGAACACAGAACTGCATCAATTGATCATCTCAGCACAAGAACTACTGAGGAATAAAACATAGACAAGTTAGCTGCTGTTTTCAGATGATCTGCCATGTCGGTTGTTGAGCTGCGATGAGCAAATTGTTGTTAACAAAGTTTAAACTTGACTTTTTGTCCCTCTGTTTGAACAAATTGCAGCCACACCGATGACTGCTTTGACATGGTGTGGGTTAGATCGGAGCTGAACATTAAGTCAGACATTACAGTCTCTGCTAAGTTGAACCAGTTCAAAGTTTTGAAGTCTGTTCCTTCTGTGCCAAAAATAAAGAATCATGGAAGGTTTTTTATGTGCTGCTTTTCTCTTTATGAAAGTAGCACTGGCTATTGTCGGACCAGCAAGAATTTGGTGGGATGAGAGCATACTGGCCAGCTACTCGATCTGGACACTACAGCACTAACGGTGTCACATCATAAAACAGATTTACAGTTCAACACTTACGTGTACTCCAGCTGAAAGTCTGATAAGTGACTTTGAAGGGCAGTTACAAACAACCTATTAGATAGTAGTGAAGGAAGTACTGAGATCTGACACTTGAGTAAAAGTAGCAGTAGTCCATTTTAAAACTACTCCATTACAGTAAATGTTCAGCATTTATAAGTTAACTTATGAGGGAAAAAGTAGACTATAAGTATCAAATGTAAAAAAAACAGAATGGCATTGTTTTAGACATATAATATTAGATTACTATTATTACTCATATGTTAAAGCAGAGTGTGTACTGTTGGGTGGTGATTTTAGCCATCAGGTAGTCCAGCACTGTTAAAACAATCTTATTAAAATCATAGTGATCTGTCTCAGAGAGCTAAATAAGTAATTGAATGAAAAAATCCAGTGATTACTGTTCTACCTCGACTACACGTTGGTAAAGAGGAAACAAAATAAAATGCACTTACACTGAATAAACTGAGAAATTCCTCTGAGTCTGAATGTTGTTGGAGACATCTAGAATAATTAAAGTACACAAGTCAACAAAATACATAGCAGTGGTCTAGTTGCTTTCAGATATTTTAACATGGAAATGTTACATATTGTACCTTTAAGGCACATTTTAGCTTCGCTGGTTGAGAAAGACTAACTTTTGCCTCTATTTACCACTGAGTAGTTTGATCTACAGCAATGACACCTGTGTAAAGTTGTGATATTTAAAGTAGCTACTAATGTAAAAAAAAAAAAAAAAAAATGCAATATGGAGAATAAAGTAGCTTCAAATAAATTTGCTCAAGTACTCAAAAATGTGAAAAAAAAAAAAAAAAAAATGCAATATGGAGAATAAAGTAGCTTCAAATAAATTTGCTCAAGTACTCAAAAATGTGCTGCAACATACATTCTGATATTGGTTATTGGTTGGACACACACCTATGCAAATACAAACATGCGGGCTGACATACAGCAGCTCATACGGTCCTGAAGAGTACAAACACACATGCACACACAGTAGAAAATGAAATCCAGCTGGAAGCAGGAGTTTCCATCCTCTCTTCTCCCAGCAGGGTGTTTGGAGTTGAAGAGGTGAAAACACGACTCTCCACACACACACACAACGCTCACACACACACACACACACGAACACGCACCCACACACACACACACCTTAGGATGACAGCGAAGAAAGCGTGACCTTTGACTGTGTTTGTTAGCGTGAACTTCAAGCCCCAGGGCATGCTGGGAGTTAAATCAAAGGCCAGAGGTTGCTAAGACGGGCAGCAGAAGGACAAGGGGTGACAGAGGGGTTAAAGAGGGCTAATAATAAAGCACAGCTCTTTTATTTTCTTCACAACACGACGGTTGTTTTCTTTAAAACCCACTATGAGTCATTGGCAGTAATTTAGTAGAATGTCAGTCAATCAGTCCAACACTTAGATACAGACAAAGATGTCTTAACATCTAGTGGACGGATTGCCAGGGAATTCAGTTCAGACATTTGTAGTCTCCAGGGGAAAACCCTACTGACTTGGATATTTGGTGCTGGAATTAATGGTTCCCAGATGACGCATCAACAGTCTTGTCCTCTGGTGCCATCATGATGTTAAAGGACACAAACGGATATATGTGAAAAATCTTAATACCATCGCATACTATTGGTCTCCAGGGGATCAAACTTACTGACTTTGATAATCATCTGGTTTCTCAGTTACCACGATGTTTTGAGATGTGTTGATGGATGGCCGTTTGGCATAGATATTCATGGTGTACAGACGATGAATCCTCTTGACTTTGAAACGTCTGTGACCTTTCATTTCATGTCACCTATAAGTCATAGTTTTCAGTTATTCCGCACATATCTGAAAATCTACTTGATAGAAATTTAGTGCAGAAATTCATGGTTCTCAGATGAAGTATTCCACAGTCTCTGGTGGCTTTTCCTCAGGTGCCACCATGACATATGTGGCTATAAGTTAAATATCTCAACAACTATTGGATAGATTTCTACTGAAGTTGGTTCAGACATTTATGGTCTCCAGCGTACAAATCTTACTCACTTTGATATTCCACTTACTCTTGAATCATGAGATTGGCTCTCTTTATTTTTTCTGTTTTCCAGACACATCTCAATGGACCAGTAGAGCAGATGTTCATAGTGCACAGAGGATGAATCCTCATGACTTTGATCACTTCTGACTTCAAATTTAGCATCACCTGGAAGTTTTACATTTTCCAGTTGAACATGTGAACATCGACCACATAAATGGGCACAACATTTGGTGCAGAAGTTCAAGATTCCTAGACGATGCATCCTACAGCGTTTGCCCATGCTTTTTACATCAAAAGACATATGTGGGTACAGGTGAAATATATCAACAACTGTTGCATGGATCTTCATAAATATTGTTGATACTCATGCTCAGGATAAACTGTAAGAATGTGGTACCTTATTTCTCATCTAACACTATCAGCAGGTCACAATGTTAATATCCAAATCTAATACGTACGTTTTGATTTTGCAAGTTAGCAAGCGGTAGCATGCAAGCAAGATAAACTGAAGATGGAGGGTGCAGTATATAGTACAGCTGCTAAACCCTAGCATGCTAGCATGGTGTTTATTATGCTGTTTCTAAATGTTACCTCACAGAGACAAAAAAGCACATTTTTGTTGTCTGCCTGTGTTGGGTTCTGTGTCCAGAGATGTGGAGTCTGGCTAGCCGCTCGCCTCATGGAGTCTGTCTGCATGAGATGAGTCAATACACAGTCTGAACAAGGTCTCCACATCACACACCCATAAATCCCCTTTATGACAGATTAGAGAGAGCAATGGCTTTTCCACTCGTTTACCCATAAATACAGCAACACGCTCAGCTGGTTTATGCCTCTCTCTTCAGATGATGGAATGGGTGAGCTGATGTTTATAGCTGTCATGGACCAGCAGTGAATATGTCTCTTACTGGCTATAGTCCAGCCCAACTTCAAAGCAATAAGAAAATAGAGCCACTCTGTAATGGAAAAGCAAAACAGCTGTGTGCGATATGATTTAGCTTTGTTCCTTTCAGACTGCGTTTTGTTGTGAGAAAGAACAAACAGAAAACTGTAGAGAAAATGTCCTGCTGCACGTTGGACAGATAATATTTCCCACGCCAGTTTTAAAAGTTCATGTCTCGCATATTTTGGATTAGAGGAAACGAGTGGAAGGGAAAAAAAAAAAAAAGCACACGGGCTTTGTGAGACAGAGAACAGGTTCGAAAAAGAAGCCAGGCGAGCCGTCAGATCTGATGTAGGCGTTTTTTCCTGACAGCTGTAATTCTCCAGCCTACAGAATTTCATCAACAGCAGTTGCATTTAAGCTGTGCCGCGGGGCAGCGGCCCTTTCAAGTCTCCTTCCTCTGACAGGTAGATTTATTAGTCCTGAAATTTGTACAGATCACACGTCACTCATGGCAAGCTGTCAGCATGTCAGAGGGGCCTTCTGGCTTTTTCAAGGTGGATCTGCCCGGAAGAGGTTTTACCCATCACCTCCATTTCTCTCTCCTCACCGCTGACTTACTCAATACCCACCCAGTTTTTAAAAAAAAGTAGAAGAACACTGAAAAAAGCAGGGAGGAGGCTGAAAACTGTCATTTGTGTTTTTCAAAGCACAGATTAACATCCGAGATCAGTAATGCTGACATGAGACTAGACAACTGTGACAGATGGGTGAGAAAAATGAAGGATGTGACGAGCACTTACAGGCAAAGTCCCACTTTTTGCCATGCTCGCAGCACAGCTTTAGGGAACACTGTGTCACTCATTCGTCTGCTCCGTCACTTTGCACTTTGGTCCACAATGAAATATCTCAATTACAGCAGTGCTATTTAGCAAATATTAGTATGCTAACATGCTAAACTAAGAGGAAAGGAGGTTAAACAGCATGTTAGCGCTGTCATTTTAAGCCTGTTGGCATGAAGCAGAACAGAATCACTGGTGGCTAAGGCCTCGTTACATTTTTCCTCACAGTGGCTCATTTTTCACTGCGATATAAAGTTCTGCACCGCTATAGAAACACCTCAACCATGGCTTAAAGGAGAGGGAATTCAAAAATTTCATCTGTGCAGCATAACAGCATCATAATGCCATAAAACATTTCAAAAAGTTACAATTCTTGAATTATTTAATCAATAAAAAATGTAAATCTTGATGAAACATGTAGAGCATTTTTCAAGGTGCTCACTAGTGTTAATACTGGAAAAAACAAACATGGTGGCTGTACATACGACTGATATTTTACTACTTACATTTTCATTTGTTTCTATACATGTCTCCTCTCTGTTGGTCTCAGCTGTGCACTAATAGCATCACAACTGCACCGATTAGCACAACATTTTAATTGTTTTTCAGAATCTTGTGCAGTTTATTATTTTATATGATTTGTTTTAGTTGTTATTTGGTTTATTTTCCCAAAGGGACTGCATGCCACAAATGAGTAGTTCAAGGACTGTTGCAAATTTGAACATCCACCATCTTTTTTGTTAAAACCAACCGGTGGGTTTAAACGCATTAACAGACAGCAGTGCTTCACAAATATTAGCATGCTAATTAAGTTCAAAGATGAAACAGGATCTTGCCGTATTAGCATGCTGATGCTAACTAGCTGTAAATAGGCACAAAAATGCTATGAGCTAAATGCTAACATCAACTCGCTAACATGCAGATGTGGCGTAGAAACATTTTCACCATTTTAATTCAATATGATAATTACTCCTAAGCTTTAATCCTGCAGTAGATACAAACAATACTAATCAAATTCATCCTAAGGGGAACATGAGCGACCACAAAAAATGGCGAATTAGGCCGACATGACTGTACAGGTTGTTTTAAGTCAAATTACAGAAACATAAAATCTCAAAGTGGCATATTACTTCAATCTTTGCAGAAATATGAGATTTAAGATTCAGTCCACTTAAGACAAGTATGGTAGGTTAAACTTGAACCAGGAACAGTTTGGGTAATCATTTTTATGCTCGCCTTCATTTGCACTGTTAACCGCAAAATTTGTGGTTGCAATAAAGTACTGGAGTCTAAGTGGGGTTTAATTTAAAACTTATGTGATCATTTAGTTGTTCCGCTGTGTGGAACAAGCCCAGACTGTGAAGAAACACGAGTGTTCCTTTCAGGCAAACACATTTATTTGAGCTGCCTTCAAAATCAAAACTATCAACTGTGTCACTTTGCTATTTCAGTCAGTACAACATTTACATTCCCCTAAAACAGGCTGTCATATTATCGGCAGAATTATAGACGAGTGCTGAGAAGGGGAAAGAGACGAAGAAGAAGAAGAAGAAGAAGAGGAAGAAGAGGAAGAAAAAGAAAAATCACAAGCAACAGTTAGAAGGAGTGAGATAGAGCAGGAGAGAAAGCACTCTGGGGTCCGTCTTTCAGTTCCACATCTGGCCCTGATATTTCAGAGTTAATTAGTCATGCAGGGGTTGTGTGAAGATAAATCTATCATCCCGCGGTGCACAAACCATTTGAGAAATGAAAGGAAGTGAGGAGATATACACAGTCCGGGCTCCTTCATAAATCACAGGCCCAGATTAAAAACAGACACTGCAGTGATGAGAGGGAGGGATAAAGACGACGCTGGCCCTGGACTTTTTCACACAAAAGCACTCGAGCATGCACGCACATACAGGATGTACAGTACATACCCACACTTTACTGCAAACACTGCTACTTTTACTGCAGGGGGGGAACTTCTGCAATGTCAAACGACCAGGGAGAGACTCGACGCATGTGAAAAAGTAGGATTTATGATTTACAAAATCGCCGCATGCTGACTCAGCTGTAACATCTGGACTAAAATGAATGCATACACAGATAGAAGAAGTATTAGCAACAGTTACCTAAAAACATATTTTAATAAACTGATAATCCAATGAGCCAGTAGCTATATTCAGGGTAAATCTCTTATTTTGGTCATTATAAAGGCCAGTTATCAAGCTGCATTTTTAACAGTGTAGACGATCAACACTGTAATAAATGTGCATCAATGAAATTAAAAACATTTCTAAATTTAATTTTTGAACAGTTTACTTTTTTTTTTTTTTTTTTACATATTTTTGCTGTTTGGTGGAATAAAAAAAATAGTAAAGTCTCAGAAATAAAAAAAATTACATGTTAACTGTAAAAAACAAAATGTAAATAATGTCTTTTCCAACAAGATAAACTTTTTAGAAGTTTTTACAGGTGGTTACGTTACTACCATTTCTGTACAAGAATGATTTTATTATGTTAAACCGCTTTTTTTTTTGTATTTAATACAATTTCTGTAGTATTTATGGTAATTTTGTTGTTCTTCCAGCAATAATCTTTACATTTTTTATATCAGATTTTATATCGAGGGGGTTAAAATATATTATGAAATCATCTGTTTTTACATGCATCTCACTATAAAATGTGGGCAGAAGAAATATCTTCTCTTAAGTGTTTTGGGGAGATAATCTGGAATCTGGCATTTTTAGGCTTTGTGTCAAAAATTCACATCCCGTCTTGTCTGTTGAATTGTTCTCAAAGTATGTATTGCAGCGAGGTGCTGCGCATGTCAAATGAAACTGTGTAGTTTTCCTTGCCAACAATGCCAGTCACTTGTCTGTGCGACGAGGTGAAGCAAACATTTGCCTGCTTTGCCACCTCTGAAACTATTCTATTTTCAGTGAAAAAACTACAGACCATGAAAGACTTTTTTTAATGTCTTGTCAAAAAAGCCAAGCTAAATTTACCATGATTCAATGTCAAAAAACCGTCAGAGGTTTCCTGCATATTGTTTTGTACAGTTCAGCGTGAACAGAGGAGACCCAAAAACTAACAGTGAAACTTTCAGAGTGGCTTTTTTCTCTGAAAGAAGCCACCCCCCCCCCCCCAAATCCTCTTAGTTAATTAATTTTAGTTTCTAATTGAAACTCTTCCCATATCATTGCTGTCAGATTCTCAGCTCTGTCCCGTCGCTCTGCTTCCTCCTTCCTGCTGAATGTGATACTGTTGGGACAAGAGAGACGCTGTAGCTGCTTTGTGTTTACAAGGCCTCTGCTGCTGAGTGCGATTGTTTTACTGTGTAAACATTCAGCAGCTCCTTTAACTAATGATTGTACCAGAAGAATAGAAATCCCACTGAAGAATACTTGTTGAATCATACTGGTTCCTACCAAGTGTACTTTAGGTACAACAAAGAGGATTCAAACCCAGTAACTATAAAAAGAAATACAGCTGGGTTAGACCTACAGGGTTCTGTACTGCAAAAGAATGTGAAATTTAGGGAAAACATGCTGTTAATAACTGTGTTCTAATAGCATAATTTAAGAATAAAAATTAAAGGGGAAAAAAGCCCATATACCTGGCTCTGAGTGTGCAATATTCATTCATTTATTTATTCAGCCCTTATTTTGTCACCAGTGTGGTCACGTGATGTCAGCTTTTTGTCAGTCAGCTTTTGACAAGAATGTCAAAAGCAATGTTTTTGGCTTTCATGATAATCATATAACTGGTCTTATCTGTATTGTAAGCTAGTTTTTTCTTTCTGAGCATAACTTGTAAATGAACAAAGCACTGCTGAAATGCTTTGACAGCAGAATGTACTCAATCTGCACTGCAGTACAATGCTGTGTCATCGGCATAGAGATGTACATTATAACCAAATACAAAGGAAACAAAAGTGAACAGAACAGGCCCCAGGATTGAACCTTGTGGGACACCTTTTACAAGTATCACAAATTGTGTTTTACCATTTCTGATTGCCACACTCCTCTCTGATTGCCACACTCCTCTGCCTGACCATAAAGCATTTTTACTAAAACCAAGACTGTGAAATCTTGATCAACTGTATCAAATGTCTTTAAAAGATAAATTAAAAATGCTGCACAGTGTTTCCCTATGTTCAATAGCATCAAAATCAGACAAGTGAATACCTAATACGGAGTGCGCTGCAAGGAATGAATGAAGTTGTTGACAATATAAAGTACTTGTTAATAGTCCACGAATCAGCAAACATCATTAAGGTATGTAGAAGAAAACACAATGTAATTTAATATGATAAAACCTTCAGGGATCTTTGTATTGAATGTATTGAATTTGGAATACAGTTCCTGCCCTGACCCTTGCATCACAAATTTAGCATTTCTACAGTTAAATATTCATTTGATCTGAAAGCCACTACTTATATTTAAAAGCATGCTTCTTGGCTGCTGCTTCATTTGGTGAGTTTGCCACTTTGGGGAAAAAATCAGTGGAGTTGGAGTAGGTTGGGCTGCATTTGAAGGAGCATTGGAATGGGACTGCATTGTTGCGCCGCTATGATGTGGTCTCTGCATTTTATAACTGTAAGTGCCAATGTGATCAGTGATGAAGAAGTCATTCGTCCTATTCTCATTTCAATTGTGACTTAAACTCTGTAGATGAAATCACTGTTTGTCATGTTTTCTTTAAACTTGGTTTTTATGACATTATTTCCTGCATTCTGATGGAATAAGTAAATAAACCAACCAAGCATTAAACCACAGCTTTCAGCTGTTGCCATTACTTTGATGGTGTAGTTTGAGAAATCATGTCCTTTGAGCTGAAACAAATAAAACCGCTTTGTGAGTCCAAACAATGATTTCTTTCCTTCTTTGAGCTCTGCTGATACTGCTGTGAAGATGGCAGTTTATAATTGTTTCAACTTGAGGTGGTTAGACAACAAAGCTGTGTTTCTGGAATTTTTTGATTTTATTTTTTTATTTTTATCATTTCATTTCTTCATGAGTTTGGTGTTTACACTTAGCTGACAGTGGCAGAGAGAAACCACGAGGCTGTCTGCTCCGGGAAATTACCGCTCAGCAGCTTTACAGATGTTAGTGTCAACTCATTTATGGCTTAATTAAGGCTTTGTTTGGATGTCAAATTCATTTCAAGACATAATAGTCTGGATTTTTTTTTTTAAAAACCAACAACAAGCAAATACAGCAAAATTGAACGCAGTTTTGCTTGGATTAAAGATTTATTACAAAATGATTGGGCCGAAATTGGAACAAGAAGACAGCTGACAATGAAAGGACTGAACTCTAAATCACCTCCACCTTAAATTTAAAGTTTGTTTAGGATTTATAGGTTTAGAGAATTATGGCAGGGTTAGTAACGGGGCAAGGTCAGAGGTTAAGGCAGGGAAAGTGGTGAGTATTAGCAGAAACATGTGTTTCAGAGAAGATGTTGGGGAAGTTTACTAAATGTGTTGAAATAATAAAATATACATTTGTGGTAAAAACAAACAGAAAAAAGAAATTTAATTAAATAAAATGAGAGACTCCAGACAAAAACTTTTCTTATGTCACCTTTTTTTCCACGTAGTGTCCTGCAGGACCAAAGCGGACATGTAAGGCAGCCGATAGCCATCTGACCGGGAAACACTAAATCACAGATGAAACAGCAGGGGGGAAGCTGTAAATCACACATTACAAAGAGCCTGGTGAAAGCGCAGGAACGCTGCTCCGCCATGAGATCGTCCCTCATATGCCGCCTTCAAAGCCCGCTCGGGCAGGAAGCAGTCATTCCCATTTCCTGACTGCGTCGCCCAGGGGGACGGCGGACGACACAACTGAGGTGTGAAGGAAAATCACATTTTTTCATGGTTGGATATATTCTTCCTCCCAAGGACGTGTGAATCTGTTGTGGCTGCGCTCACGACTGTTTCTGCGGGCTGATGAAAAGAGATTACAACGGCACAGGAATCACATTTGTATGAACGTGAACTCTGGCCATGATAAAGCTGTTGTCGTGGAAACACTGATGATGGGTTTGTTGGTGTCAGGGTTGGTTTGGTTGAAAGTTAAACAAAGGAGGACAAAGGCCTTTTCCAAACTATAAACACCCCTCATATCATCTGGGTGTGAGCTTGTTTGTGTGTCTGCACTTGTATGGTGACTACGTAGTATTTAACCCTCTGACTCCAGGCAGTATCTGGGCGTTTTCTGTTCCTGTCACATTTTTACTTGCTGTTGACTCATTTTTTACGGCAAGATAAAGTCCTGAACCTCTATGGAAACAACACAACCATGACTAGAGATACACAGAACTCAGGTATGTCTACTGTACAGAATAACAAAGTTAGAATGCCATAAATCATCAAAGAAGAAAAAGAAAAGACAGATGTTGAATTTCTTTGAATATTTGTTTTACAAAGTTGAATAAACCTGGAATTAACATGTGCCCAAAGGTGTTACCAATACTGGAAAAAATAATGGCTCCATTTACTACAGATATATTATATTTTTAATCTGTTTCCCTACATGTCTCCTCTGCCCTGTGTAAGCACAGCCTGCAGTTCAGCTGAAAAGGTGCAGAACTTTTATTATGTGACTGTTGGTCACATCTGAGTCACTCATGTCTTCGGGTTTCAAAGAAGGCTGCACTTTTTTTTTGTATTTTACACAATCTAAAACAACACAACATGGACTTTCAAATGAGCTATGTGCAATAGAGCATTATTATTATTAAAACAAGCATGTTTGAAATGTCAAGATGTGCCTGTACGTCACACATTTAACGCATTAGTTCAAGTTGAAGTTGAAAATCGGAATATTATTTTTGTTTTTCTGGTTTCTGGTTCTGATAAATTATGTAAAATTGTCCCCCCCCCCTTTTTTTTTTTTTAAAGACAACACATCTTTTAAACCCACCAGTGAGTTTTGAAGTTCGAAGGGTTAAGACAAATATTGCCACAAGAAAAATGCAATTAAAAGAAGGCCAACACAGTTGAAAGGTTGAAACCGGTTGCAAAAAAAGAGCACAGAACTTTTACATTATCTGGCACAAATGTCATATTTTTAAAGGAAATGTTTTGGTGATTTTGGTTAAATATTACAATCGTGAGCTTAGCTTTGGTTAAGTTTCCTGGCCGAACTGCACATTACACATGATTAGTTCAAGGACCGTTGGAAACTTCAAACACTGGCTATTCTTTCAGTTTATACAGTTGCTGGCTCTGAGAAATGGTTTAATTTTGGCAATTTTCTTTAAAGAAAACACGCCTTTTAAACCCGCCGGTGGGTTTTGGGGTTCAGAGTGTGAAAAATGTTTTTCCTTTTTGTGGACATGCAAAAAACTCCAACAATAACAAATCAGTTTTAAAGACGAAGTTTCAATGTACTCAAAGTTCTTTTACAAAAGAAAAAGATAAGAAAATACAACAAATGGGGAGCTAAAAGCTAACTGATGGTTTGTTTAGCCAGTTAGCATGCTACAGTTGCTGGTCAGCACTAAACACAAACTAGCTGTGGTCAGTGGGAATTAGTTTTGGAGCTCATAGATCAAACTATTGCACAAAGTCCAGAGTTGTAACAATAAATCAAGAGTGAAATATGAGTCTGTGCACTAAATTTCATGGCAATCCATATAATAGTGGTGGACTTTGTGGACTTAGATGTGCAAATATCAACTTCAGCATGACGCTGGAGGTAAAATCAGAGCCAGCATGGTCTCTGCAGCTCAGCCTCACCTGCTGTTGCCATGGCGAGTCAGCCGACACATCCTGACACAGCGATGTGACGCCGTCAGCGTCCTGCTAACAGGTTCATCCAAAGGTCTGCTCAAGGTTTGTCCTGTCAGTCATTTCTGTCTTTTTCTTTAGAAGGTCAAAGGCAGGTAACATGGCGTCACTAAAATCAAACACAAAACAGACACAGTTCAGTTTAACAATTACTATTTTTGCTTTAGACTTTACCGGTGTTCCCTCTTCACTCCCTCAGCTCAGTAAGGATTACTGCAGATCTCATGAGCCGGCATGCTGCGATGATGATGAGGATGATGATGATGATGATGATGATGCTCATTTGGGTGCGTTTGATTTGTCACACTGCCGGGATGCAGTTAGCGAATGTGAACCCCATTAGCCCCGGATCACCAGACTTGTTAGCAGCAACACCTTCTGCAATAATTTACAACCCTTTCATCTCAACAGAGTGTGTTTCTTGTAGAGTGTAATGGAAGTAATCCATTCTCCCTGTCAGCGCTGGAAAACACTTTGTTTTCTGGACAAATTGTGTTTGGGCGGAGGATGCTCGTTGGGGTGAAGATGGAGGGAGTGTGGCAGCAGAAGAGTTTACCATCGTTATGTCTCACACAGTTTTAAGGGCAGGAGTGTTTTTGTATTTGTGCACAGGTATATATATAAATGTATAAACATATATATATATATATATATATATATATATATATATATATATATATATATATATAATTTTCCTAAACGGCTTGCCATACACACACACACACACATATATATATATATATCCTGTACAAAGCAAACCGTCTGCTCTAAATTCTGTATCAGGGTTTATAAGCATCAGCCTCACATGCAACCTATTAAAGGCAACACCTCATTCAAACGAGTTAGTTTGTCATTATATTAATACCTAACACACAAAACATGGTATTAACTCACTAAATATGGTGCTTTCATATAGATGTATCTACTCAACAGTGTATAAAATATTTACAGTTGATAAACCGCTTTGTATTTAAAGGTTTCTACATTCCAGAGCATTGATGACATAATAACAATAATAACATGAATAATTAAGTATATCAAGGTGTTGCAGTATCATTAAGTCAATATTTTACACATAAAACATAGTGTAGACTTACAAAACATAATTAATATACATAATGGTATATAAAAAGCTGAAGTCAATACATTTAAATGTTTCTTACACTTCAGTGTAATATTGACAATAAAAGAAAATTTTTATGATTTAAAAGAAAAAAGGGAAGGTTGTTGCATAATGCATTGTTTTACTTTGGATTTTTTAACCTAAATTATTTGGCAACTTTTTTTGTTAATAAAATTTGTGTAATTTTGTGAAGAACAAAAGCAAAATATTGATAATTGCAGCTTCTTAAATGTGAATATTTTCTGGTTTCTTTACTTCTGTGTGATGGTAAACTGAGTGTCTTTAGGTTTTGGATGAACTGAGACATTTAAGGCTCATACTGGCAAACACTCAGTGACATTATTCACCATTGTCAGACTTTTCATAGACAAATCAACTAATCAATAAAATATAATTTATAGCAAATCTGTTAGTAGAATGTCAATTTGGAGTTTTGCTGTTGCCCAACATTCCCTCTTCTTTTAGCCTTCGATTGGTCTGTACCACCTTCTGAAATGGGAACATCTGCCTTTTCAGCTGCTAAGAGCTCCTCTATGTCAGGTTCTTTGGTTTTGTAAGAGCTTTGAAAACGATGCTGGTGGAGGCAGTGAACCTAAACAGAAAAGTTTGGGGCCATAGAACCAAAACAGTGAGCTGAAAGATGCCGAAACACTTCATAAAGCCCAGTCATTTAATCAATTGTTAATTTAAAAAAATATTGATTTAATGCAGCTTTTAATGCAATATCCTGACAACACTTACAAAAGTTTACCTGAATCATTTTTTTATGCTGCTGTACGTTATGTTCTGATGTGCTGTGTTGTATATTTTAACACAGACTCTACTAAACTGGATATTTTCATTGATATCTGTGAACATTGTCATTTAGCACAAGCAATAACTGCAACAATAGTACCGTCTGCAGCAGCCGGCCTCCTTCTGAAAAGCTTTTTTAAATATACATTGTGCTTTTCTTCTCCTTTTTGCGCATACTGCAGCCTTGGCTGGATGTTTACAGTAAATTATGCATTACCTCTAGTGTTTTTAAAGATTATAATTCAGCTTTGGGTGTGATTCATAATCTCACAATGGATAAATTATTGTGTTTGACTTTTATTTACAACATTTTCAGTTCACTTTATTTTTATCCCAACTTTTAAACCAAAGCGCACCCCAAAAACAACAATCCATCTTTCATCCTCTGCAGCATCTCTGCTCGCCCTCCTCACTTCCTCCTCTACTATATCTCCCACAGCCCCCACAGTCCCCTCCATAAATCCTGGGACAGCAGCGCTTTAATGGATAATTAATTGATGCCGCTGCAGCACTGTAATAAGACAATAAATTACGACACAGGCCGGTGTGCTGTGTCAGTGTGTGTTGCTAATGGCCCTTCAGGGCTGGGGCAGGAGGCTAATAAATTAGACAGGTATTAACTGCTGTGTGCTAAGTAGCCCTCCACCACCGACTACCACGAGAGGAGGAAGGAGAGAGAAGGAGGGAGATGGAGGGGAGGAAATGGGGAGAGATGGAAGAGGCGAATGCGATGATCACTTTATCGTGTTAAGTTTAAAGGAGTAGTTCACCTTTTAGTGAAATGCGCTTGAGAACTTGATGGGACTCTTTGAAGCTACAACCAGAAGCTGGTTATCTTGGATTTGACAGTAAACTCTGTCCAAAGGTTACAAAATCTGCACACAAGTGCCACTAAAACAAGTTTACAGTAAAAAAAGACAATGATTGGACCAACTTCAATGAATTCTGCTAATTAGTAACAATTGAATTAGGTTTATTCCATTCATTTAAAAAGAAACATTATTGCTGGTTTTGTGAGGTGGATGTATTTATATATAGGGTTGTCAAAAATATTGATACCTTACGGTGGCCGACAAGGGCAAACGACGTGCATATAGACAAACGAGCTGCATGTACATGAATGCATTGCATAAACAGAAACACGCTGCAAAAACAAAATGCTGCATATCCACTCACACAACAGAAGTGCTCCAGGCCTCTAGGGGCAGTAGTGAGCTTTTCACCTGAGAGGCAGACAACGGTGAGCGAGACAAGTAATGTGAGTTGAGGGAAAAGCCAACCCAGTCTCACAGCAATTCATGAAATAGTCACGAAACTTATTCTATTGTTTAATGTACTGGGACACGATTTGCCCAACTTTTTTGTGTTCCCCAGCTCGTCAAGGCTAGCTACATTAGCAATTAGCTTTGCAGAGCTGCTGCTGCTTCTTCTTGTTATATTCTACCTCAAGAATGTTCAATAAAAAGGTGATTTTTTTTTTTTTCTCTGTGGTATCGAAAACGGTATCGAGTATCGAGTTTTTTTTCCCAGTACTGAAATTGAGTTTAAAATTTTAGAAACATAAACATCATGACATCAGATGCTGAAAGAGCAGTAAACCTAATTTTTGCACTTTGGCTGAAATTAGAATACCAGTTTAAAGGTACAACATGTCATTTCAAGCTGATGGAATCCATAAACTAGCATCACCAAAAATAGAAAGATAAACAAGATTCATTCAAAACAGTGTTTGACTTTAACTCCAGCTTAAATAAACTTTTTACAGTGTATGAAGATGTTATATCATATAAAAATGTCTAAAAACAACGATTTGCTGTCAACACATCACTACCCATATAACATTGAATTGTCTTTTAACAACTACCAAGCTATGATGTGTTTATTTGTGATTTTTAAAGCTTCTCGTAGGTGGATTTAGCTCAGTATGGTCACAACATGGCTGTTTACCCTGTTTCCAGTCTAAGCTAAGCTACTCAGATGTAGCCTGTTGTTTAGTAGTACAATCCAAACTTTGGGAGATGACCCTGCGTTACAGTACAATACACAGTCTGTCTCTTTGACAGCAGTCAATACAAATATGTCTATTGAACTTGAGCAAACGAAACCAAAACTAAAAAAAAAAAAAAAAAAAACGAACAACTTTTAAATAGGAGTTCTGTTCATCCGCCTCATTTCATGTTGTACGACGAGGCCGTGAATATACTATAAACTATATAAACTACTCCGCTGGCTGTATGAGGATGAACTGGGCTGATGTAAAATAGCATCCCTCTCCTGTCACAGGTGCTCTACTTTTTCTTTTTCTTTTTTTATCTCAGTACTAAACTATGTGTCAAATGCAGCTGTTTTGTCAACCTCAACAGAGTTCGGCAAACACTTCAAATTATTCAAGTTCACTCTCTTTTCTTACCATCCAGTCTCAACTCTGCCTGCAGGTTTTGGAATTATAAAGCTCTCATATCATTTGGAGGCATGTTTTTTTAATGACACTTTTTGCCAACTTTTAAAGTCTGACCAGCAAATATAACCTTCATACAAATGTGTTTTTTTTCTGCTATCTCCAGGTGTTGCAGTTTTGTTACAGATCCCTGCACCACATTCCTTCACTTGCACCCTGAAGACTCTTCCGATTTTACAGAGAAACAACAAAACCTAAGAGTTCTGACTTCTATGTCGCTCTCTTAGATCTGACCCACCTCCGCCTGCCAAAATCAAACTGAGTGGGAGGCTGAACCGAGAGTCCAGTTTCAGGACCACTGGGGGGGAAAGGATTATTTACAGGTTAATCATTCTTCCTTTTGTGCCATCTCAGTCTGATACAATTTAAAGTGCTCCTCAAAATGCACTTAATTAAAGCTAAACTAGCGAAATATTTTAATAAATGTGCTTCTAGCCCTTTTCATCTACCTTTTGATCGTGTTCAAAACTTTTTGGAAGAAGCTTCTCAAAATCATGTCAGAGGTACGGATATTGCACCGTTGCCCTGGAAGCACCCTGGGTTTAGTAAAAAGAAATTAAATGTCCTGTCCTTTGCCTCCCTCAGCACCCGCAGACGCATCCTCCCACACTGGAAATCACCTTCACCTCCAGCAGAACGCTTATAGCAAACTAATCTAGTGTCATTCCATAAACTGGAAGGAGGAAAAAAAAAAAAAGTCAAATTCTCAACTGGGAACTTTTACAGTACATGACAGCCTAACCTTTCATATTTTGATAGAAGCACACATTTCCACTGCTTACAAATGCATTTATATCACACTGTACCTCTATAGTAGCGCCTTGTATTTGAATTCTGTAACATGCTGAGTATAACCCAGTACAGCACTACTTATTCAAAACTGTATCATCTCAATAATTGTATTACTTCTGAGCTGAACAGTGGGATTTTTGCTCTTATGTAAAATTGAAAACAGTTTAGATTTGCTGTATTAAAAATACACGACCCACAGGAGGAACTAAATGCAACAAAAGTCAGTACAACTTTCATTACTAAGATTCAAATCTTTTATTTTTTCGACACTTTGTATGTCAAACTTTATTTTGGATGATGGACTCAGTCCTCAGCATGGAGGATACCAGGGGAGCACACATTTCTACAGAGATGTTCTGTCATTCCTCAGAGATTATTTTTTTTCATCTCCTCTTTGCTGGAAGGGTTGTGTTGCTCTACCCTTCTCTTTAAAATACCCCAAAGGTGTTTTATTGGATTCAAGTCAGCAACAGACTCAGTCAGGTTGTAGTTTTTACTTTTTTCCTACTTTAGAAAACTCGTGTGTGATTTTGGCAGCACACTTTGGATGGTTATCGCGCTCGTCTGCCAAGATTCTGCAGACTGGGAGTCGTCTTGTCAGCCAGTATTTTGGTATATCCACACACATTCATGGTGCATCTAGAAATTTCATCTCTCAACACCTTTTGCACTCGTGCAGCCCCACAACATCACACTCCCACCTCCGTGCTTCACTGTCAGGACTATGCGTTCACTTTTCTGGTCCTGGCCTGGTTCATGCCAAACATGCTGGACTCCATCTGAGCCAAACAAATTTATCCTGGTCTCATCTGACCAAAGAATATGTTCCAAATATCCATCAGGCTTCTCTGCTGAAGAGCAAGCAACGGTTTGTTTCTTGGACGCCGTTCAGAGAGACTGACATTATGCACCGTCCTTCTCAATGTCTGAGCTGTCACAGAATCGGATTTCCACTGATAACCCCTGTGCCAAGTGTGCAGCACCTGCCTGTCTGCTTTTCAGAGCAAGAATGTCAAAGTGTGTGTGGCGTCACTGTAGAAGGACAACCTCTCTGATTTATGGTGGTATGGTTTCCTTCCATACGTGTTGTTTACTGTGTTTCTTAGTTGGTATCTGATCTTCATGCATCCTTTTCCTTCTTTCTAAAG
The DNA here is from genome assembly GCF_000690725.1 of Stegastes partitus. NCBI lineage: Eukaryota > Metazoa > Chordata > Actinopteri > Pomacentridae > Stegastes > Stegastes partitus. Next base: position 76,735 of record NW_007578297.1, read on the forward strand.
CCTCACAATTAGATTTTTCAGTTTCTCTAACAACAGGACACAATGCAGATTTGCGGATGGACACACCCATGTCCACCCATGTTGTCCAATTAGAAATTATGGCTGTACTCAGATTTGTTTTCATGATGACAGATTTCTTAACGTGTGTGTTGGTGATTGCAGAGGTATCCACTTGTGTTGCACTGAGTTACTTGTAGGGGGCCTGCATTTTCAATATAGTCTTTAAAATCTATTTGTTTTTGGCTACTTTACTGTTCAAACTTAGAAATAATGCAATTACTGAGAGATTATACAAATTTCAAGCATTTGACATCTATGTATGATATTGCATAGAGGTGTGCTTACATTAAATATGCTAGCTTTATATTACATATGCTGTGAAACACCTATAAATCTTGTAAAAAAGTGAATGAATGCCTGGGCCTCTGTTCAAATAAAGATAAATCTGCACATGTTTGTACAATTAGATGCTGAGTAATCATGACGTAACATCCAAATAGAACAAATTTATAAAAGAAAAAAAGCATTTTTCCGGTTTGCAGAATGTGTCCTTTCCTTTCTACAAACTGAGGAGAATTCCAACGTTTAGAAACATTACGTTGAGAATCCAACCAGAGACTCTGCTTGTATATTTGGATAATAAATGGCTTTAGTGGTTTTTGGTTACAGCATGTTACCTTCAGTCACCAGATTTAGACACACTGGAATCTCCTGTGTGGTCTCAATGGTCCGAAGCTCTCAGCATGTCGAGGGATTGTGTCGCTTTTCCAAAGAGGAAAATCACAGCTTAGTAAACAAGGACAACATCTCCCGCTTGGAAATGTGGAATTTCAGCAGATAGTCTCTAATCCAATTTTAATGGTTGTCTGATTAAGAGGTGACAAGGATTAGGGTGCAAGTGAGCATGTGTGGTGTGTTGCATGCACCAAATAGTGCACGTGCCTATTAGGAAAAGCTTGTGGGGAGAAAAAAATAAAAAACACTAATACAGGCCAAACAAAGAGAAAAATTGCAGATTAGAAGAGAGCAGAAGAAAAATAGCTACTCAGTCACGTCGTTCCAATTAAAAATGCTGCAAATCTCTCATCTCTTCCTGTTGGCCCTAACGAGCGCGGTTTAGTGGCAGTTATGTAGATAAAAACTCTTTCTGATTGATTCCAATGGCCCATTGAAATTTGTTTCACTCCACCTTATTGATCACACCCTGCTGGTTGAAAACTGCTAATTAATAATGATAATAAAAGTGCCACAGCCCATTAAAATCAACCACAGCAGGCTGAACTCCGCTCCTTTTTATCTTCTTCACTGCTTTCATTATATGCAGCCTTTTTCTCACAGAAGCTTCAGTGTTTACATTCTCTGCATTAAAGTCTCCAGTTTTAACATCAGCTAAGTTTTCCAGATGACAAGAGGAACATCAAATGTAATAATATTAATCGTGCACTTGCTATTATGCGTGATATTGTCTTTTCTAATTGACTGTGATGTTGGCAGATAAGTGTCCTCCCCCACACACTCCTTCATCCATCATAATAATAATAATGTGTTTGCTATTTTCTGCCCACAGTCCTTCCTCTGATTGGCATTTTCCTCTTTTTATCCTATTGCATGTTTGGGTTTCTTTATGATTGACATTGTCTACTTGTGCTGCTTTACAGGGTTGGTTCACCTAAATAACAGTTTTCCTACTTGACTTTATAATGAAAAATCCATGCTGACTTTGGTTTTATTTGTGTTCAGTTTTGAAATACTCTACCCTGACACTTGTACAGTCCAAGCCTAAAGCATTGGAGGTGAATGGAGTTTTCATTGGCACCACTTTCTGCAGAAGAAATGGTCCCTATGAAATCTGTTCTTTGCATTATCTGGTAACACTGCTGTTTGACACAAACACAATTCCATTCGGCTCCATTGTTGCGAGGTGATGGCAAAAATGGCTGCATGTTGTTCATTTATACAACTATTTTTGTAATTTGGGTGAGATTAAAGCAGTTGTGAGCTGTAAAAGCTGAACAATCACCTATAAGGCACTAAAATGACCCATAGGGATGAATAATTCACATTATACACAGTCATTTGGTCTATTGTTAATTAAAAAAAGAAAAAAAAAGAAAAAAAAAACAATCCTGCAACACTAGAAAAGTAAACCGACCCTTTTACCATTTCCTCAATGTTTTCCATAACCCTAGCAGATGTAAATTTCAGGATTGGGCAATTTTGCCAAATCCTTGATTGTGTTCAATTCTAACATCTTCCAAACAATTGGATTCCTCACAGCAACATTTGGGACTATTGTGAAAATGGCTAAGATACGCTCAGGGTTATGCTGTTAATTAAATAAAGATCAGGATAACCAACAAAAATTTAAATCAAAAACAACTTTGCAAGGTTTCAGGAAACACTGTGGTTTGAGTAAAAATAATTACTGAGTGAATTTTTGGGAGACTTTTGTTGTTGTGGCAAACTGTTCAATAAAAGTAGTTTTAATATTAAGTTATATTGTATATTTCAGTGCTTGCCCTTTATCAGCCAAATGATTTACTACAAAGACGCCGTCTTAAACAGAGAGTGACTCTAACTCTACAGCCAATCACAGTTCTCACATATTATTGGAAGGCATCAATCCCAAAAACTTAATAACATACAAAAATATTAAAGATAATCTACAGAGACAAAATCATAAATGTATCCCGAGTCAATTTGCATTACATAGGTAAAATACTAGGATGTGAACGCTTAATGCACCAAACAACATTCCCCAAAAGTCTTGTCTTCTTCAGTAGTCTAGCATTTTAGAATCTGATGTTTGGCTGACCCACTCACCCACCCTGACCTCCTCCCTTCATGGACTTTGCAGCTAAATAATAATTTACTCCTGCCATAACTACTAGAGCCACTAGAGGGCTATAACCATTGGTTATCTATAAAGATGGACGAACCTCTGTGACCCATAGGTGTCCTGCAAAACAGTTTTGATCATTGGGGTGACACCAGGCGAAACCATTGTGGCAGTGCCTGACTCCTACTAGTCGCTTTACCAGCCCATTCTGGAGAACATAAAGGTCTGTCTGCACATCATTGTCATTCTGCTATAAGATAAAAAACACTCTGACTTGAATTCCTTTAAACCAATCACAGTCATTGTGTGCAAAGCTATGCCAATGATGCGGCTTCGGTGTTCCCTCAAAATAATGACAGGTGGAATTGTTTTAGTGGAACATTTGCATGCAGCGACACAAGAACTGGGACGAAAATGTGTAACTTACCACAAAGAAATGGTAACACAACAAGCGGAAGATGAGTCAGACTAGACTTCCCTTCACCCCTAGCTGATTAAAAAGTGACCTAAGGCCGGCTTGTAATCATCTTTGGGTCATGGACTGTCCTATGATGGCGCCCACCTGTCACTCAAAGCAGTCACGCCCTTTATTGTGCAAAACTTTAAATCTTAATACAATTTAAACAAGTGAATTATTTTTTTTAAAATTCCCCCCAAATACAGTTGTAATGAATGGAAATATTAGCTATAGAGACCAAACCTGTTTTCAGCTGTAAACATGTTTACTTCTGCTGTGAAGCTGGACATTTTTAACATGGAGGTCTGTGGGGTTTGGATCAGGAATCAAGTGGCCATTGAAGGAACTGCAGCTTTTGGCTCTTCTGTGTTGGCTTCATTTTTCAGCTCTAGAGGTTGCCACCTGACATAAACGTACTGTGGGCCATTTTGATGCTGGGATGATGGTCTGGTGGTTACAGTTAATAAAACAGCAACTGTTCACTGCAGGGCTCCTGATCTTCCACCTCCCTGCGCTGAGGGCATCGGGCGTTGGCAGCGAATGTAACTAGCGAGGTGTGGAAACGTGCAATATGGCTATATCCTCAGGAAACTGTGCTGCTTATCCTGCTGTGTCTTTGTTTCTCCAAAACTCCACAGCATCCCACTGAGGTGAAGGAGGGTGAGGGCGTCTGGGATGAGGTGGCAGCAGCAGGAGCAGTGTAGCGGTGGCAGCAGCGACTGCGGATGGTGATAAAGCTGTTTGACTGTGTCATAAGCAGCCCTGCTACTACCCCGCTCTGCAGAGAAGTGGAGCGCTTAATATATTATCAGTGGACACGACTGACACCACCAAAGACAGAGTGCCCAGTGCAGCGCTCTCGCAGCCCAGGACCTGAAACGTTCCACCATATTTTTCGCCAGCTGTCAGGTCGTCTAATAAAGCGGGCCAGAAAGGAGGGACGATGCAGGAGCTGAGGGTGGATGAAGTATCTAGCACTGATGTAATATGGCTTATAAATCTAATTTAATTACCCTGTGTGGGGACAGGCTGTAGAAGCCATGACAGGATTTATTGTGTCTTAACTTGGCATCTTAACGACTTTGTGCTTTTAATATCATTACCCTGTAATTTATTCTTTTCCGTGCGCTCACGCTCACACTGTACAACCACAGAAGCCCAACACCCACAGTGCACTCATAATCTTTTTAAGCAGGCAGCTTTACAGATCATAGGACTCCTGAGCAGTGACAGCTATTGATCCATAAACTCCCACTTTGACTCATCCCATGCCGTCCTTACTATATGTCATCAAGGTGATACTACTGATACCGGCTTCATTTAGGTCCCACAGTTACATTTCATCACTGAAAAGTTCATTTGGCTCTAAACGCAGAGGGCAGGTTTGACATGATACCAGTCCTTGTACTAAACACGCTTTTAAACATGCATTTCCATTTTAACCAGTGTTCAGCCAGAGGTTCTGGTGAGTTAAATTTAGATTTAAGAGAGAAGGAGTTAATGACAAGTTTGTTGTGTGATGTTTCTGCTTGCGGCTGAAGGCCTCAGGCTACATGAGCTGCTACTTTACAGATTTCACCACCAAGAAAGTGCCTCGACTCATATTATTTTGACTTTTACCTTCCTGTCAGCAGCAGAAATGGTAATGTGATGCCTGGGATGACCTTGTGCTGACATTATAGTCGTATGACCAGTTTTGTAATACATCACACAAATTTTGGTTTATATTAATGCCATATTTCCCATTAATGGGGCTCTGACTTTGCCTACGTTGTAGAAATTCAAGGAAATGAGACACACACAGCACATTGGGTGGGACAATTAGCCTCCCTGCAGATTGTATCATTTTAACCCTCTGAGCCCTAAAACCTATTGTAAGGTTTTTAAAAGCATGTTCCAAAAATACACAGTTTATCAGGCAGAATCGTCACATTTTCAACTTTCTGACAGTCTTTGAACTCATCATTTGTGATCTGCTGTTCCTTTGGGAAACTTGCGAAAATCGAGATGTTACATCAAAATTGTTCTTTTCTACATATAATGTGCAAAACATCCCCCAAAATGAACACTTTGCTTTAATTAGATCCTGTAAAAAACAAAAAAATCTGTGATTCTATGAAGCCATGAGTGACTCAGCTGGAATGAAGAGTCATGTGACAAGACTTCTGGGACATTTTGTCTGAATTGCGGGCTCAGATAGGAGACAAGTAAAGACAATTAGAAACGTAAGCAGTAAGATTTCTCTAGAACAAGGAGCTGTTATTTTCTCCAGTTCTGGTAACAATTGTGGGCGCTTGGAAAAAAAGTGGTACATCTTGATTTTTAGAATTTTCCATTTAAAAATAAATAAGTCAATAAAAAAAATGTAAAAATCTGCATTTTGTTTTTTACTGTTTTTGTGATTAATGACATAATAATCATGTTGAGTTCTTTTTCCTATTCTGTAGATGTGCAGGAGTTTATAATGCAGTAAAAAAAAAAAAAAAAGAGTCCATAGTGAGTGAAAATGTGACTGCTTGGGGTTTAAAGGATGAATACAGTATTTTGTCATCCAAACACAATGCTATTCTGTCTATTGCATTAATTCGCTGAAAAGATGACAATGAATTTTTTTTAAAAATAATCTTAAAAGTAAAAATCATCTGTTTATATTAGGGATATAAATATTGTTAATTGTTAGTTATCTGCATCATCATCCTGATCAGCTAGCTTTCGAGCTCTTTAAACTTTTCACCTCAGAAACCTTGAGCTGCTACTGTGGCACACAGTTAGCTCGGGTGACCAAACATCCTGTTTTACCACTACATGTCCTGCTTTCACGTCCTGTCCTGTCTGTCCTGGTTGTTTTTTTTATAAAGTGATGAAAATGTCCTGGTCCTGTTCTGGAGGGGGCATACTTTAAATGTATTGAAATTTTAAGGCATCTTTGGGTAAACTTCTAGTATCATTTGACTATCTCACTGCCGGGCCGAGTGTCCTGGTTTTCAGAAATAAGCTAACTGAGCTAGTTGTAAACCTGTTAAGGCCGTGTGTAACTTTGCCCCAAATTTTGTCTTTTCAATCTGATATCTATAACATAGTATTGTCACAGCATATGTCCTTGTCCAACATGTGGACGTGTGTTCCCACCTTTGAAAAATAAACAGGCAGCTGTCTGAACTGATAGAACCATGATCCTTTATACATGTGACAAAAACAATCTGTGTCCAACACCAAAACTGGAGGACAAATATGTCTCCAGGTGTTTTAACCTCTGCTTATTCTTTCATCTGTTCACACATGCATAGACATGTGCATGATTAACTTTGAGTAGAGACTCTCTGACTAGAAAAACATGCATCAGACAGAGTTCAGATGCTCGTGATATATCAGCATTAGAAGGCTGTGATGGTAGTTTCTCAGACAAAAGAAGACACCTCTATAAATACTAAACATATGTTTCACCACAAATCTAAATAGAATCCTTGCCACATAGCACTGCTTCCATCCCAACATCACACAGACCACCTCCTCATCTCTGCAGAAACCCAAATACGGATTCACTAAGGAGAACTTCATGCTTTGATTTTTTTTATACTCTCCAGTGTACCAGCCTTTCTTTTCTCTCAACCACAACCGTCCTCCGTCCTTGTTTCTTTCATCGCAGCTCATCTTTATCTCATTTCATCTGTCTCCTCCCTTCTCCCACTGTTCTCGTCCTTATTCCCCCACCGGCCATCCCACGCCCTCCGGTTCAGCCTGTCAGCTTAAATAAAAAAGACAAAAGGTGGAAAAAAAATAGACAGAAAGAATTAAGACAAGATAGAAAATGAGAGACGTGAGAATGGAGGCGGCTTCACTCCTCCCCTCTCTCACCCTCTGCCTCCCACCATGTCAAGCGAATAGTTTCCAGAGGCCCTGTTCCACATTAGCTTAGCTTGCTATTCAGCTGAGCCATCGACTTAATGCAATCTCCTAAATGCCTGCTGCATGGCCTCACTGACAGTGACATATTTGTTTTGCAGGCTTCTGCAATCTGATGTCTGCCACCGTACTAAGGATTTGATTAATGCCTCTGCTTTTGAAGCCTGTAATTGGCTGCGACTGCGCTGGCAAACAATCACAAAGTCTTTCCCGCCTGTTATTGGTTGGCAAGGTGTTTGGAAAACTAATGAAGCAAAAGCTTAATTCGAATGTCGTCACCAAAAGCGACGTTTGACAACAAACAACTGGCCAGTCAAAGATCATTTGTTGCACATTTAATTGACTGATCTGGTTTGTCCACAAGTGCCACGAGAGCGACACTCTGCGTCGGAAGAGTCTGGAGGGTGTTTTATTTCTAAAACCAAAAACACAAGCACATAATCAAATAAAGCGAGTGCTCATTAGATTCAAACTTTTCCATGTATGGCTAACTGGTGAACTACTAGGGCTGCAACTAACCATTAGTCTCAGTTTCAGTTATTATCTCAATTAATCAGTTCATTGTTTGGGCAATAAAAGGTCAGAAAATGAAGAAAACTGTTAATCAGTGTTTCCCAAAGCTCTAGATGACAAATGTCTTGTTTTGTCCACAACACAATGATATTCAGTTCACTGTATGAGAGGAGAATTTAGACGTTTTTTCTCAAAAAATGACTTAAACTGATTGTTGATCATCAAAACAGTTAAGGATCAACTTAATAGTTGACAAGTAATGGCTTAATAATTGCAGCTCTACTTGGTATCAACAGTAACAACCAAAAGTTTAGGTGAAAAATACAACTTTCACTAATTAGATTAGTTTGTGAGGTCATGTTTAAAACAAATTCTGTTTAGCACATCTGCTATTCACACCCTGTTAATAATAGATTAAATAAAAAACGTGTTTTTTGTAATTTATGAATTTTTACTATGATTTATAGATGTAAGAAAAACTGTGGTGCTGTTGACATTAATATTCATCAAGGATGTTGCAAAGTGCACACCATTTTGTGTTGGAGTTTTTCAGCTGTAGTAGTTCTGATGTCCACTTTGAAAGTCGGCTTAACAGCTCACTGAGACTTTATTGAACTCACAGTTTGTCTAAGTGCAACGTAATATATAGGAGCTGCAGTTTTATTGACCAAAGCAAAATGCATCACAACATAGTATCATAGACGTAGCATGGTGGAGGTGCAGAGATGTCCAGGCCACAGCAAAAATCTTATCGTCTTGAGATTTGTGAAAAAGAAATGCAAAAATAATGGCAATTTTCACACAAAAACCGTGTGTGTGATTTGTCAAAATAATGGCATATCTTTCAGCTCTTAGTTTTGGCCACAGTAACTACAGACCAGTGTTTTCCAGGAGCATGCATGTTTGAGAGATCATGGTATTTCCCAAGTTGGAAATTTGTCCTGGAAAATATTTGTACATTTGCAGCAGCAGGACGGAGGCAGCTGAGGAAATTCCCTTATCAAGACAGAGACCAGAGATCATCAGCATCACTGTTTGCTGTCCTTATGTCTGAGTCCCTGAGTGGCAGTTGGAGGAGAGAAGGAGGAGGACAGAGAGGGAAGCTCAACCTTGACCTCACGGCACTGGCTCACGTATGGTGAAGGCAATGGAACAAGGTCAGGAAGCAAATCGCTGACCCACACTGAAGACACGACAAGAGGGGAGGAAATCATTTTCAGAGAAAAGAGGAAAATTGAAAAGCTGACAGTGTCGTGACGTCTGCTCGGAAATTAATTCATTTGTCCTTATTTTAAAGCTTTTAATACACCGGATATATTTCATCTCCACATAATGGTACACATATTTCCTTTTTAAAAATACTCCTCTCGTGCGCGCATGTAGCTGAAGAGCCAAGATGGATCACATGGAAGTGGATTTATGAGGCTCTACTGTATCTACAGACGCTCAGGTCCTAATGGGATTTCTATGTTTTATACAATTATGTTGTTTGTTCGTTGGTCTCTTGAGATGCTGTTTGTTTATTTAATTATGGGGAAATATATCTTAGTTTTGCAGCTTTTCTAACTTCTCTCCGCACTTTTCTGCGCATGTGAAACACACACAGCACGACGACTGTTTGCAGCGTTGCTAATGTGATTCACAGTTGTGTTACGGCTACATGCAGTCTGATCTAGAACACGCTAATAATTTACAGTAACACAATGAGTGGGACTTACAATGCTGCACACACACAGGCCCCGTTCATATTTATCACCATGAAAACAGCAGCTGTTACATCGCTGTCTGCATTCATTGCACATAAGAGGACTATTCAGCAAACACACAGTCAACACACAAGACGCACAAAGTAACCAGTGACTGGACAGCACTCACTAAACAAATGAGTGCTGCTGGGTTTTACACAAATGTTCATGGTATTATGAAGCAACAACTTAAAGCTGCTAGGATCAATATTGTATTATTTATGTTAATCAAAGCTCAAAGGAAAAATGTGTTTTAAAAAAATAACTATCGCCTCTCAGCTTCACAGAGCTTTTTTAGCATCTTTCAGCTCATTCTTTTTGTTTTACAGCCAGTAAATGTAATGTTTTGGTTCACATCCTCGCCATGTTTAATTGTTTCCAAGAGGTCTGACCTTAATAATCACTGAAATAACAACCAAACGAACATCCTCCAGTGAAAGCGCGAGGGCAGCCTCTCCCCCGAGCCGCCCGGCCGCCGTGGTCAGCGTGTGGCCCGCTGTCAAAACACGCCATGCATGTCAGCGCCGAGGTCAGGGCTGGGCGAAGAGGAACTGGCAGTCCTCACCCTCGCTGGGCGGGGGAGGAAAAGCGGGAGGTTTGTGACTGACAGAACCCACAGGGAGAGAGGCGATCAGTCAAAGAGCTGCCGGCCTTGGCCACGCGGAGACGGAGGGCCGCGCCGCCGCCGCCGGCTAAATATTACTGGACTGTGAGCGGAAAATCCGAAAGGTTACAGGAATATTTGCTGCTTGTTTTTCCCTCCACCGCAAAAAGCTCCTACGAGACGGCAGAAATAGAGCCACCAAAGTAGAGGAGGAAGAAAGTTTATTTACTTTCGTAGAAGTATTAATAAAATTGTGTGAAAATAAGTTCATAAAAATCACGCTTATGTAGAAATACAAAAGTATTAGCAGCCAAAAAATGGCCCCTGTGAAACATATGCTACTTGTATGTGCTTAAGTGTCCTTGAATGTTTTTGGAAAATGCATTTTCTTGCCAAGACTTAGACAAGAAGACCAATGCTAGTCTCATTCCTAAATATGCAGCTACAGCTAGTTAGTTTGTGTCACTGTAATATAATACAGATTTGGTGGCTATCCATATTTTAGGCTCAGGAACAAGTCTTCAATTCAATATATTGTCGTTTTTTTTATATTTTGATGTATTTTTGTTCAGTCCCCTGTGCTCACACATTTTGAATGTTGTCATACCATCACTTTTACTACACATAATTTCTGTATATGTGAGGGTCAGCAGGGACCTCCTCCACCTTCTGGTGGGATGAGCAGACTGTTATCACCTCATCTGATGGAGTGGAATCACAATTTTGCCCTTCAAATGTGGAGCATTTCTACATTTGGAGGTTGGAGGGCTTGGTGGTGATAGAAGGGAACGGACTTTTATCAACAGGCATCAACACTCCTCTGTTAGGTTTTGGTTCAGCTGAATAGGAATGGGAGTGTTGGTTCCAGCTGAGTTAATAAAGGCATCCTAGTGGCAACAAGGAGTACAATTTTTTTTTTTGTTATTTACCGAATCTTGTAAGAGTAAACTGAATTTCTGAATGAGACATATAGAACGTATGTAGAAGAGTTTTTGATAAAATATGAAAATTTTAAGTTTCCCAAGCAGCCTGCACATGATTAGTTCGAGGACCATCTGAAAATTTCAAATCCAATGATTGTTTCTATTTTTCTGTTTTACAATAATGAAATAACAAAACAATATTGAGATATAGGAAAAGTCAGTGTATAATGCGTTTTGTGAAAAGTCTGTGTTTTAATTTGCAAAATCATCAAACCTTCATTGTTGTGACAGTTGTGAAAGGTAGCAGTGACTGTTTTGTAGTGTCATCTGATCATTTTTCCCTTATCGACAACAACAAATGCGTTTATTGGCCGTACATATCACGAACATCACCCTCAGTTTGTGATTTGATCAATACGTTCATAAGCTGCCCTCCGCTCTGTCTCTGCTTTAAGCTAACTCAACGTCCGGCCAGCGAAACATCACACAGGACGTGAAAACGAGATGCGCCACATTCAAATAAGGTGTCCCTGAAATCAGAGATCAGATTAGAGGTCAGAATCCGGTGGAAGCACGTCCCAGGTCTGCACAGGAGACGGCTGTTTGCTGTGACAGATGGAGAGGAGCGGCGGAGGGGCAGGGTCACGAAACAAGGGAGAGCAGCATCAAATCAACTAAGTGAGCGGAGGAGAGGATTGGCCGGGGTGAAAGGAAGTGAGGATGACAAGGTGCATGCAGAGGAAGAGCGTGTGGGGAGATAAGATAGTGCAGACGCAGAGAGAAGGGGAGGACGGAGAAGAAGAAAGGTAATTTGAGAGAGAGAGCAGCAGAGGAGGTTGAGGCAGGGCTGACAGTGGGCCATTCATCGTCCATGCTAGGAGAGACAAACTGCTGGCAGAGGAAGACAGGCCCCATAAATCACTTGGCAGCACACATTCACACACACAGTAAAACACACTCGCGGCCACACACACGCACACAAATCCACATGTGAACAGAAAACACACATCTCCTACAGCTCACTTCAGCCAGGTCCTCCTCTCTTCTTTATTTCTGGCCATCTGAGTGTCTGTCTTTCATTCGGTGGTTCAGTGACGGAAAGTAGTTTTGAGGTACTTGTACTTTATTTGAGTAAAGTGGAGCGCTACAACTCATAGGAAACTGTTCTACCTTCTTCTCCACGTTTATTCAGCAGCTGGACCTACTCTACTTATTGACCCACTGAACCCCTAAAACCAGTCGGCATCTTTGAAAGGCAGGCGATTTAAAACTTGCCAAAACTACGCAACACATCAGCAGCAAAAACTGTAAAAAGAACGAGAATCACTGCATTTTCTACTCATCTCTGACACAGTATTTCATTTGAAAATGATCTAACTATGGGCACCCGGATAGCTCGGTGGGTACGGTGGGCGACCCATGTACAGCGGCTATAATCCCTGATGCAGCGGCCGCAGTGCGAATCCAGCCAGCGGCTCATTTGCTGCATGTCATTTCCCCACTCTCCTCCCCATGTTTCTCCATCTATCTTCACTGTCAACTATCATTAAAGGTGGAAAAGCCCAAAAATATCTTAAAAAAAGATCTAAATATAAGATGAAAATCAGGATATTTCATTTAAATCAGACAAATCACGTAAACATGCACGAAAGACAAATTGTTCAGACTAACCAGATTCTGTAAAAAACAAAAAATTAAGAGCACCTCGGCACAATCGTGGAGATGTCTAAGACTTGGCTGCGACCAACAGTCACATGAAAAAGAATTTGACTGAACTGCAAGATGTGTTTGCACAAAGCAAAGCGGAGAAAAATATGGAAGAATATGTTAACAGTGGGGCTACAAGGTGGCGCAGTTGGTTAGCACTGTTGCCTCGCAGCAAGAAGGTCAGTGGGAGCACCAGAATCTTTCTGCATGGAGTTTGCATGTTCTCCCCGTGCAGCGTGGGTTCTCTCCGGGTTCTCCAGCTTCCTCCCACACAGCCCAAAAACATGTTGAGGTTAATTGGTGATTCTAAATTGTCCGTAGGTGTGAATGTGAGTGTGCTTGGTTGTCTGTCTCTAAGTGTAGCCCTGTGATAGACTGCTGACCTGTCCATGGTGTCCCCTGCCTTCACCCTAAGTCAGCTGATAGACTCCCCGCGACCCTAGTGAGGATTAAGCGGTGTATAGATAATGGATGGATGGATGTTAATAGTGAAATCTTAACTGCCACCATTTTATTTTTCTCAGTAGTGGTAACACCCCTGGGCACTAGAATTTTATTTTATTTTTTCAAGATTTTTAATATAAATAATCAAATAAGTTCAACTTTTTCTTTTTTCTTTCTTACTATTCATAGTATCACTTTCTCCTACTAGACAGATGACATTTCTAAATCCTCTCTACTTCCTGTCATGGTTGACTGTTCTAGTAGAAATAGCGACAACTGGATGTAATCTTGAACCGCCTCCAGTCTCAGAGTTCTCTCCACATAGTGAATGTCTGTTCAAGACTGACTCATGTTTGTTTTACCTTGGTTTCTATCACTCAGCCTCTTCTGTTTTTCTTTTACTCTGTTTTATTGCAAGCCTTCATTGTTCCTGGATATTCTGGACCTAGTGGCAGACAGACTCGCAACATTGGCTTTATTATGATGAGTTAGGACTAAACTTGTCGTTGGTTTTCAAATGGTCTTAATACAACTTTGGAGTTTGTCCTTGTTTGGTAGAGGGGAAACTTACTCCACAAACTCCCCGGCCATGAAGCTAACACATATCGGACCGCTCTGTTAACTGAACAATGAGAGCCGAGCAGATCACCACAGCAAGCCTTTACACTTAATAAGACAGCAAACAAGCAGACAAAAACGTCAAAGTAATGACAACAAACCCAATCCCATTGCCATTTCACATAACTTCTCAGTGGTAGTTACTAATGCAAGATATCAAGCTTAGATTATCTGATTAATTGGAGTCATTTTTGGGAAGCCCTAGCCTACCTTTATGACAAGCTGGTAATGAGCAGAAAGCACTTACACTGCCGCAAGTATACTAGCTGCTCGGCCTGGCCAGTAAAATAATAGCAGTGAGTGCCAGTGTAAGAAAATTGTTTGATAAAATGTTCAGTAGTTTCTATATGTGCATCAAATGCAAGCTGTCAGGAAAGTACGTAAGGAAAACACAACCCTCTTTGGCTCATAAACCGCCTACCATATCCATCCATCCATCCATTATCTATACACCACCAGGATGCGAACCGGCAACCTTCTTGCTGCGAGGCAACAGTGCTACCAACTGCGCCACCTTGCAGCCCGCCTACCATATCCCTCGATAATAATAGAGTATCTTTGTGCTTTTTAGCTTTCCTCATAGCTTCTGTGCAGGTTTCCTGAGACATGCTAGTCTGCAGCCCCCTGGGCGTCACATCACCTCCATCCACAGACCAGCAGGACCAGTGGTTGCCTACCAACTGGGTTAAGTGGTCTAAAAACCACCACTTAAGCAAAGCAATCCCATCGGCCTGCTCTGACGACTGAAAGATAGAGTCAGGGTGCTCCAAAACTGGTGCTAGTCGCCCTCAGTACGCCTTCACCTTCCACTTCTTGTCTTTATCGACTCTGTATCAAGGTGAGAACATTCATTTATTTGTATTTGTTTTGTTCTTGTGTGTAAATTTATTTCATTGTGTGTGTTTTTCTTTCTTGTTCACATTAAAAGAAGGCTGAAGCAGTTATACTCAAATGAATCCTTTACCTCTTGGTCTTTAATTAAAATAGGCCATTAAATTAGCACTAATTATCAATATAGACTGAAATTAATATTTTATTTTATGTAAAGTATTGTGATAAATTTTTCAACTATATCACCCAGCCGTACTGCTACTAGTAAGCTCGGTTGCTAACAGAGCTATATTCCCACTCACAGTCTATTTAAAACATAACTGTCTTCAAACTATTGTTATAGCTGTACTCCAGTAGAGTTAAATAAAATAGGGACACACACCCAATAAACATTTGATTTTGCAGGAATTAAATTTTTCCACCAAACGTTGATATTTGACCAGAACATTGTAATTCTTCTATTTGTGGAACAACAGACAAAAGTGCAGGTCAACATGAAAAATGGCAGCAAACAGTCGAGAATCCTTTGCATGTTTTCTAAGGTCTTCAGTGTGTACCTTTAAGAGCACAAAGTCACATCTTCAGCAGCACCAGCAGCTGTGATGTGCCAAAACGCTCAAGACTAATGTCTCTTGGTGTCATTAATTGTGCTGTCATTCTCATAATTTAACATCCTGCTCTGGCCTCTCCATCTTTATCACTGCCTTTGCTGTACAGTCATTAATCAGACGCAGAGAAGAGGGAGGGAGGACGGCAATCAGGCCGACAAATGAAATCAAAAAATGACCTCTCTATCAATCCCATTTCCAACACATTAGAAAGGAAGCACTTTTTCTCCCACTCCACGTCCTCCCTTTAGCACTCAGCCTTCCTGGGCTAATGGTAGATATACAGTGACATGGTAATGATCTGGCCACGGCTGCAGAGCACAGGCAGTATTGATCAGCGGCTGATTTATTGCAGGTTACGGCTGATTATTGGGCCATTAATCAGTCTGGGATTACCCTATCAATAAAAGTGCTTACGTTTGTTTGTAAAGTGCTTGCCAGGGCGCAGAGGAGGGCAGAGCGTGTCCAGTGACACACAGCTACTATTTCAGCTCCAACACGAGCTATTTAAAGAGAGATATTCTTCACAGCCTTCTCTCTGAATGCTTATGCTGGCTGTGAAAGCTCTGCTGTGAAATTATAGAGGTGAATTAGTCAATCGATGCATCTTTCTGTCGTTCGTAAAGATGTAAAAGGGAATTTTTAAAAGCTAGATTCATGGGTATGTCAGGATTACTCATTCCTAAGTGACTAAATGGGTCATTCAGTGTTACCTTAGCCTTCCAAAGCTGCTCAGAGTCCCATTATAAAAACATCTCAGTGAATATTTCCTAATATGCAAGTTTTTGGTTTGAGTTTGGTTGAGTTTGCACAAAAAACAAGCAAGACAATTCCTTATTTTTATGATTCGCTTGACTATTTTGGGCTATTTTTGCTTCCATAGTTTGCCTTCTGTCAGGTTCAATAAAGGTCAACACCTACAGTACACACTTCACTACATTTGGCCTTTATTGTAAATTAATGAGATAGTACCTCATTTGCATATTTACACATCAAATTTCAGAAAAGTTGCAATATAAAGAATAATTGTCTTAATGGAAGCAATCAGCTGAGGAAGTTTTATGGTGACATCCATTTGTTTACATTTTTATGAATTTCTACATTACATACACTATGTACATATAGGTCATATTAGCAAAAGTAGTTTCTTCTCCTATTCTGAGCCAGAAATCTCCACTTCAGTAGCACTTACATACACCAAATGCTCCAGTTTTATTTCTATTTATGGATTGATGAACAATGTGAACAATATTAAATATTTTGAGTTTTGAAGTTCTGTTCAGGGCTGCAAGTTGTGGCGGTGGTTAGCATTGTCGCCTCGCAGCAAGAAGGTCGCCGGTTCGCTTCCCGGTGAGGACAACTGGGATCTTTCTGTGTGGCGATGTGAGTGTGCTTGGTTGTCTGTCTCTAAGTGTAGCCCTGGGATAGACTGGTGACCTGTCCAGGGTGTCCCCTGCCTTCGCCTTAAGTCAGCTGGGATAGACTCCAGCCCCCCCATGACCCCAGTGAGGATTAAGCGGTGTGATTGGAAGTTCTGTTCTGGTAATGAATGCATATTAGGGCAGTTTCAAATGTTTCAAATGTAAATGACCTCACTTGCAGATTTAAGCGTTACAATTCAGATGACCTTTACTGCAAAAAAAATCCATTTCTTACTGTCAGTAATCAACTGGGGAAGGTTCAGGTTTGTTTTACCACATTCAGGTGTAGCATGTCCCATTAATTAAACCTGCAGTCACAAACTGTTTTGGCTACTTTTGGTCGTGTAAACAATGTTCATCACTAATTTTTTTTTTTTAAATCGACTTTAAACCCAACATTAAACAGGGGATGTTGGGTTCCTTTCCAAGGAAATTCTGAACAGCAAACATTTATTTTAGCACATTTTGGTGAATTTTTATGCACCATTCCATGTCTCTTCTTGACCAAGTTATGGTAGAAACATCTTTACTTATGTAAAGGAAAAACAAAAACTTCAAATGCACAGTTTCTAAATCTTCACCTATTGCCACTATCCACCATGCTGGGCATCATTCTACATCCATAATATATATTTACCCACTCAGGCTGTCCGCTACGTGTTGGTGCAATTGAGTTATGTGCTACAAATGCAACCTGGTGGAAAGTAAATGAGGAGGTCAGGGTGGTGGACGGGCCTGTAGTATGTCTGGCATTAAAATGGGAAACCATATGGGTCTGTGTCCCATAATAAACCTG
Organism: Stegastes partitus; assembly: GCF_000690725.1. Lineage (NCBI taxonomy): Eukaryota > Metazoa > Chordata > Actinopteri > Pomacentridae > Stegastes > Stegastes partitus. The sequence continues at coordinate 94,144 of NW_007578297.1, forward strand.
CAATTAAACTGTTATTAGCTGTAACCCTAACCAAGCTTTTTGACTCCTTAACCATAGTTTAGTTGACAAAAACACTATTTTCTTTAACATTAACACTAAATGGATCAGTTCCAGTAATTAACCGGAAGTTTGTAATAGTAAGTAGTAAGAAACACTATTCATTCAGTTCGGTATTGATGCGATTACAAATGTTTATTTAGTGCATTAATAAGTTGATAATAAGTGGGTTTTGGCACAGAAGGTGCCAAGTGGTCATGTGGTCTAAGTCATTTTCACAACCAAACTCTTCAGAATGATGGTTTACAACTGATTTAGAAAGCCAATGATCCACTGTGAATGAAGTAGAAAAAAGTCTTATGTTGCTAAAATAAAAAAATACATAAACAAAAACATGCTTGAATGGAGTCAGTTTAATCAATTATGCGTGGATATTTAACCTCACGTTAAGCGCTGTTAGAGAGAAGCACAGCAGGAGGAAAACAAGAGCAGGTTTTGCTGCACAAGCCTCAAACCGAACCCTTTGTCACCATCAACAAATACGAAAAAACCAACGCCATGAATGTAATTCACAACCTTAATCCCCTTCCTTAAATTAGCAGCCGGATAAAAAAGATACTGCCACTGTCGCCCTGCCAGCAGCTTTACAGCGAGCCGTAAAACAGGAGGGAGGGGGACTCTGTGGTGTTGCTTAAACCCCACCAAAACCCACAACCGCTACCTGGGACACACTTTTACAACAGCCAGCAAATTGCGAATAGTGATTTTCCTATAAAAGCCCTAAAAAACAGGGGAGCCCGGATCCAGAGAGTTTAATGAGAAGGTTTGATGGCTATCCCTGTCAAACACACCGACTTCCCTGCCAAACACTGTGCTCTCATTTTTATTTGCGAGTGTGTTCGAGTAACTGATTAAACATCCCAGGACCTCTTGGACGCGCTGCCAGCGGTCCCCTTGCAGCCTCCGACTGCCGCGGCTGTAAAACCCGCCTTGACAGCGGTCTCGTAAAGCAGACATAATGCTGTCGTAAACATGTCACGACACCTGTCATAAACATTAATGACTGTTTATGAATGACGATGATGAATTGGAGCGCGCTGGCTTTTCTGGAAGCCGTTCAGCAGCAGGTTATGGCCGGAGAAACACAAAGCGGTGCTGTGATCCCTACTTTGGCAGGCCGCTCAAAACAACTCGGAGCTCTGCAGGATGGGGTCCAGGGAAAAGTCAAAGCAAAGTCATCAGGTTCAGAACTGAGAGGTTCTATTCCGATTTATATTTCAACCCATGATTAGCAACAATAATAATAAAGCTCATTAATATCTCCTGAAGCCGCCAGACACTTCATCACCATCTTCTTAAGATTGAGCGGCTGTTTTGCCAGGTCGAAAAGCTTTGTATAACCGAGCGGCAGACAGCATGTGTGCAGCTGATGGAAACATGTAACTGCAAAATCAGAGGCTTGGCGCTCAGCACGCCGCAGAGGAACAGATAGCTGTAATCCCATTTTCCCACCAGGCGGTCCAGCATGCCTGTCTGTGGTACTTAGAGATAAACATCGCCGTGCACTCTGCATGACCCGGCACACACCTGCTGAGGCAGCCTCCATCATATGCACACGCACACACACACACACACGTACACACACGCATGCATGCAGGTGCAAAGACAGCAAAAGGCTGCTTTGTGCGCTTTGTCAAAGTATGAATTATGGTACATGGCGTGACAGTTTGTATTTAAGTGATGTCAGCAGATCCAATAAGGCTATGTGGAACAGATGTATGTGAGCTTTATATACTTTGTGTGCTGCGCTGTCAGACATCCCTAAGGGGACAGTCTAAGACAAATGTGTTGGTAATTTACAAGTGTGCTTAAATACCCATTATTCTTTCCTCTGCGAGCTCTCTCAGGATCGGCTGCGCTCATTTATCATCGGCGTGCACACACATAAACGTAAGGAGAAAAATGAGGAGCTGTCGCTGTTGGGACTGCGTCAGAGCGGAAGCTTTAAAGGATCATTGCAATTTATTATGACTTTCGTGTTCGGCGGTTGTAGCCATCGCTGAGATCGGTGGCGAGATGTGGAAACGTGGCGTGACTGTTTAGTGTGTCAAAGGTTAGGAGCTAAAGTTAGAGCAACGGAAACGGTGGGGAAAAATCCTGTATAATACTGGAAAACTGTGGCTATGCATGCAAAACTAGTGAATTTTGCAAACGCGTGAGCTTAGATTTGGTCAGCTGCGACTTGGACGCTCTTGCACATGAAATTTTAAGTATCAGGCACCTCATTTCCTGCATTCAGGTGAAATTTTATGTGTCGTTTTGGGTCTTTTCTGCAGCAAATGTCTTGATTTATGCAAAGGAAAGCAAAAAATTCAGGCTCAACGACTTAGAATACTTTATTGAGCCTTAATTGAAACTGCAGTGTTGCAGAATTTTATCACAAAACCAACATTACTTGCATTTAGCTGACATGAAGTAAAAAAATATATATACACATACATACAACTGAAACAAAAAACACCCCAAAAAACTGCTTGGAGTTCATAGAGATAGATTGATCTGTACTTAGCAGACTTTAAATTGGAATTCACTGCTGACGTTTCACAAAAACCCTAAGAACGCCCCTTTTGCTTCTTCCAGCCATCTTTTTTTCTGCTTTGCTTCGATCCTAAAAAAAAAAAAACAAAACTTAAAAAGCGATGCTAACCGCTACCTCGCAGACACATACCTCCCTGGTATTCAGCACCGTTGTCATTGTGCAGTAAGCAAAATGAAATGTCAACACAAAACACTTGCTGCCGCATCAATCATGGAGGGATGACGCTGTTTATAGCAAGGTTACAGTAAATCACAGGGTGACGGTTTAATCCCGCGGAGAGTTTTACAGGAAGAGAGGGAATTCAATTTCCTAGCAGGCCTGAGCAAAGGTATGCAAATGCAACACGGGAGAGGATCCGCGGAGAGCCGGCTCAGACGTGACGTGGCGGGAAGGCGGGCAGGCAGGGAGGGAGAGCGGGGCTGTTTTCTCTGGGGTCTCGCGGCTTCCATGCTGCTCAGAGAGATTACATTTCAGAAGAAGAAGAAGGAAAAAAAATGCCACAGACAGGACAGACAGGATAATCAATCACGTGAGTTCAAAACACACACGGACGCGCGCACGCCGCTGATGTCTGCTGGCTGCGTCTGTTTGCAGGAGTCATAAATCAATGCTGTGTTGTCAGAGCGTCCAACATGAGCTGGAGAGAGGAATAGAGCGCCGGTACAGTCTGCTCCACGCTCTGCTACACTCGGCTCCGTATGGGTGCCAGGCCAAGTGACGGAGGACAGATAATGCTCGGTGATCTACTGTGTGTGTCCTTGTCTCCGGCCACAGTGGCAGACAGTAACCTCATTAATGTAACACAGTGGAGCTGGCTCATAGGTGACCTCATTATTCTCCTCCCCAATCTCACGGATAACAAAGTGTTGCCTGCATTTGCCACAACTGCCCTCTGTTCAAGTGTGTGTGTGTGTGTGTGTGTGTGTCTCAGGTTTTTTCACAGTCATGAATCAGCGCTGCGAGCCGGCGTCACACTGTTTTGATAGCAGCTCTCCTGTTTAGCTCAGTAATTATAACACCCAGGCTCATATTGCTCCTGTAAATCTCTCATAAAAATTCCGGCGAACGAGCGTCACAGCTCCAGGAAAACACCAGGTAAACAATGAGCAGCAGGGCGAAGACGCTGTGAAAGAACACGAGGATTATTAACTTAATTCCTCTTGTTTTGAATTCCCCGGCCAACACTGTCTCAGCAGTTTGTTTCTCTCGTAAAAAGAAAAAAAAAAAAGAATGCCTTCATACCTACAGCGCCATTTAGATGTTTTTCAGCTTTATTGGTTCAGGTTAGGGATGTCACAACAACCTGTAATTGCATATATGATGGTAAAACGAATTGAATTGCAGCTTATGAACAAAAACAAGCCTTGAGTGTGGAAGTAGTTTGCATTTAAGTCGATTGATCCATGACAAGTTACAGACGATGAAAAGCCAGAAGACCAGCAGCGTTACAGAGCAAAGGACAAAACACCTCAAACTTATCGAAGCAACTCAAAGGCAGACCTCCAGATCTGTGCAGAGAATTCAAGTGGAGACATTTCCTTTTTTTTGACTTTATATCTTCAACCCCTTATTGAAATACTCATATCTTGAAATGTTTGTGCTGTTATTCAAATTGTAAAACTGGGCTGCAAGGTGGAGCGGTGGTTAGTACCATTGCCTCGCAGCAAGAAGATCGCCGGTTCTGCGTGGAGTTTACGTTCTCCCCGAGCAGTGTGGGTTCTCTCCGGGTTCTCCAGCTTCCTCCCACAAGGTCCAAAAACATGTTGAGGTTAAGTGGTGATTCTAAATTATCTGTAGGTGTGAATGTGAGTGTGCTTGGTTGTCTGTCTCCAAGTGTAGCCCTGTGATAGACTGGTGACCTGTCCAGGGTGTCCCCTGCCTTCACCCTGAGTCAGCTGGGATAGGCTCCAGCCCCCCCACGACCCTAGTGAGCATTAAGCGGTGTATATAATGGATGGATGGATGGAATTGTAAAACTTGCATCAGCTGTAGGAAATCTTGACACACCTTGGTTAGGGTAGCATAGCAACAGTACATAACAGCTGAGTGCGGCTGCATATAAAAGATGGAAGCAACCACTGTGATGTCACCCGTTGGTTTGTGGATGACCATTCTGAAGTCTTGGGTTTGGAATTTGGCCGTTACCACCTTGGTCCGTTGAAATTGGATGTAACAAGCAATGGGTAGATCTGTTTGACAGTTGAGGAAACCACACACAGTGATATCTGTCAATGACAAGGTAGCGTTGCCCTCAAATACACCCTGCTTTATCATCCTTTTTACTCCAAATGGGACCATAATTTACGAAATGAGCACAATGTTGTATTCAAAATAGTCTTGAAACTGGTGATCGAGAACATAAACTCATTAGGAAAATATTTACTGTTAAAAAAAAAGGTTGTTTTCTCATAGACTTCTATACAATCAGACTTCTTTATGCAACCAGAGGAGTCGCCCCCTGCTGGCTGCTACAAAGAATGCAAGTTTCAGGCACGTCAGCATTGGCTTCACTCATCAGACCCAGAGGCCATGTCCTCCTTTTACATATAGTTTGTGCTCATAACATTAGCATGCTATCGTCATTGTTCACTTTAAGGGGTTGTGTCATTTCCTAGCATTGGAAGCTTAATAGATGTGGGGCGGCAGATGATTGGCAGGTGCTCTCCAACAAGAAACCATTAAAAGCTGAACCCTCCTACAGCATTGGTGCATCTGATTGAACAAACATTTCATACAGGGGCTGTCTGCTCCTGAGTTTCAAACTAGGCCAACAACACGAAAACAGTTTACCAAAATGTCTTTCTGAAAACATTGGAGGCAAGAGATAAGCTGTACAGCTGCTGAATCTGTTTTCAGTGTGGAATCAACAACAGTTAGCTAAAAACTTTTGTGAGAGTTTCCAGAGGCATTGAGTGTCATCCAGACACCCCTTATTTACATACAGACCTCAACTTTATGCAGATGAAAAGCGGACAAAGTGACGTTTCTTTAAATGCATCTCAGCGCTACCAGAATGCACTGCATGGCTGCTTGCATAGCCAATAAACCGGAGGCCACCAGTCGTGTGGACACGTATCATTACTCCAAGCTTTAGCAGCATGTAAGACCTCTTTTGCAACTTTTCCTTTAAAGCACCACAACACAGATTGGACATAGATCATTTCCGTAGAGGAGAGTTTCCAGCATTGACCCGCACGCACAAAGGCTAGTTTTCCCCCTGCAGGCACACCTCTCCCTGCATCTACTATGTTCAGTGGGAATAAGCTGGATATGAAAACAGTGTTGCCAAGGATCCAAACAGAGGCTCCACCCTGCAACCCACAAGACTCAGAGGACCTGCAGCCAAAGCGCCGGTGCCAGGTCCACGACCCAGTTGGCCAGACCTGGTTTGGTGGTACAAGAGGATCTACGTAACACTATTAAGTGGTTTAATGTTGTGGCCGATTGGTGTAAATATAACATTCACTTCTACTGTTTCCAGTTGAAGGCAGAAACCTGAAGGTCATATATCTACAGAAACTACCGACACGGCTGTGTAGCACTGAATGTAAGTGAGAAAACATGTTTTATGTAATTTGGTTGAGCTGGCCTTTTAAGAGCACACAGTAAAACAGCCAAATGTTTTTTAATGGAAAACATTCGAGTGCAGAGCTGTCTGAGTAAGTACATGTTTGGCCTGTCAGGGCTGTGATGTGGACAGCTGAGAGCTGTTGTAAGGAGATCTGCTGCTGATGACGGTGATGATAGTGCGGCTTATTGGCCTGTAACTCCGCTGTCTGCTGTAATAGCAGCGCTGACAGATACAGACCACCCACTTTCCTCTGGCCAGAACACATTCATCATGCTCTTAACTTTTTTTTTTTTTTTCCACCCCAACATCTCGGCTCGAGGCAAGAAAAATATATACAGAACATGCAATCTGCACATTGCACTTTTGAAGCGAAGGGATGTTATAGATTTGCAGGATGGCCAGAATAATAAAGCATCATGATTTGGAGTGTCTGGTTCGTATTGAGGAGTCGACCGCAGTGCAGCACGCCAGAGTCGCGGTATGAAATGTGGGCAAGAGAAAGGAGTTACCATCACGCTCATTCCTCAGCTTTCCCTTTCCTCCCTCCTCTCTTTTTTTCTTTATAATTTAAAGTCCAACTGAAATTAAATTGCATTTTTTTGTCTGCTACAGCACACAATCTCCTCTGTAAATCATTGGTCCTGTTCCTCCTTTTAGGAGCAAAAAGATGCCAAAAGAGGGAAATTTATATTTTATTTTTTTGCAGTTTCATGATGCTTATAGCAGACTGGCTAACAGACACTACAACAAGCTTTCCTGCTTACATTTCCTCCCTATCCAACTTACAAAGACATCTTGTCCTGCACCTTAACTTACCGAATGAACCACCGAACAAACATGTACTGTGGAGGCTGGTGTCAGTCTGCAGGCTGGATGGCTAATTAGCTTCTCAGCTGCAGTACATTAAACAGCATGTAAACATACCTGTAAGTGTCAGGTTAGACGCTGGTGTGCTCTTTAATTCCACTAACAACACGCTGTCTGCCCGCAACTGCTAAGATACAGACAGTTTCTCATTCCTGCCACCTGCACCAGAGTTCAGCCTGCCAGCTGCTGTCAATCAAACACCGAGGAGCCCCTCCGGTGTCACCCCCACCCCGTCAGGTGTACGATGGAGGGCAACAAAATGACTAAAACCAGTTGGATCAGGGTGTACATTTGCCTTTAACACCTTCAAGTACAAGAAGCAATATTTCTGCTACTTTAGATTTCTACTTGATTTATGTATTCCTATTTATATGTCCACAACTTCTTTTTGAAAGCTGGATGATGGAATTATTGAATTTTCCCCGTAAAGCTTTGTTGTACTGCTGCAATATAATGTGTGTGTTTGGGGAATCTAACAGATGCAGACAAAATTAGGAATAACTACATTTCTCCTCTTCAGCTTTTGTGTCAATTTGAACATAAAAAAAACCTGAATAAATGAATATTTAAATATATGCAATGAAGTATTTGATTTATGTCATATCAGAGCTGTCATAATTACCCACTTGTAAATACTTCTGCATCCCAACTACAACCAGGAAAGAGGTTTTCCTAAATGCTCCCATAAATCTGACTTGTGCAAAAAAAAAGTAAGCGAATGTGGATATCTCACATCAACTCTGTCTTTAATGCTGAAATGTAATAGAGAGCTATATTGAGCAAGCATGCATTTATTTTTTTATTTTATTTTATTTTATTTAAGTCACGCTTTGGTGGCTCATCCTTTAGAACATAATGTTCTGGCTGCACCTCAGTATTATTCTGCTATAGCTAAAAAAAAAAAAAAAAAAAAACGCTCTGGCTTCTTTGTATTTCCTTAAACCAATCACAGTCTCCGTGGGCGGAGCTAAGCAAAGTATACCGCTCAGTCGTGACTGAGGAGTTGTTTTGGTCAAACATTTGCAATCAGGGAGGCATGCACTGTGATTAAAACGGATAATTTACTGAAAGGAAACTAGCAGGGCTGTCTCACCGCACCATCCAAATCCTCTGCAAAGCTTGAAATTTTCATTGTGGTAAGTTGTTGTTGGGAGGTTGTTGTTGTTGTTGTTTCCCGTAAAGCAAAGTGATAAAACTGCAGATACAAGAAGACAAAGCAGAAGGAAGTAAAGCCATGGCTGCTTTGTACCTGCAGTAAGACAACCACATCTCAGCGTTTCGTTCCAGTTACAGTCTGTATAGTAGAAATGTATCTGATGATGCTCAGAAGTATTAGTAGTAGTAGCCAGTAGGTCCTTCTGTCCTACGTGACGTCAACACAACACAAATCATCGACCTCCAATGCTAAAAAATAAAGCAGATGAAAGTGCCAACAAACTGCATGTCCTCCAATGACTGCTTAAGACTAGTGTTGCTTTTTTCTTTATTATGATTTAAAGTCTTTCTCAGGTGATTGAATGTGCAGATATATAAAGTCCTGACTTTTCTCTCCACTTACACCTTCCTACTCACTGCAGCTTGAGCACACCAGCTCACCTCCAACTCTGCTCAAACACTTTAAAACTACTCTGCATTATACAATGATAACATGTGGCATTGGATACTTGAGCCATACGTGTTCAAACCAATTCTCAGGAAGAATAATGATACAGAAAGCTACTACCTGCGAGCTGACAGGATTTATTCTTTAGGTTTGTTACGTACAAAACATGACAAGTCTCAGTCAGTGTTTTTTAGGCTAATCATTACAGTTTTTACTGCAGTTTGAGGACAAAGATGCTTAGCCACAATGCTGGCTCTTCATTTCACTCATATGTCTTCTAGCACATTAAAATCACCATATGAACACATTAAGGTAAATAAAATATATTTTCAACTGTGGGAGTCTTGCCTGGTTTATGTTGTGAGACATGTTCAGCTCTTAAGGTGCATCAAAAATGAGCTTTTACAGTTAAGACAGAATACGTGCCTTAATTAGCTTCACTGCTGCTGCTCGGGCAGACACTGCAGTTTATCACTGTTTTCTAGTTCTTGTTAGATTTCGATGTTTTTCTGCCATAAACTATTTCACTGCAAGATAAGATGTCATAAAGTCAGATTCTTATGATAATTCAGTTTTGACCAAATATGCACTGCGTTTTGGCTTTGCAGGGCAGTATGCATGTCAGCGCTGGGTTTGATAATAAGCCCGCTTTCCCACTGGAGTCTGAATATTTTCATGATCCATAACTCTGCTGTCTTCATGAGGTATTCTGGGCCTCTGGGGGCTCCTAGACTGGCAGTAATTCAATGCAGAATCCATATGATTCTGTCGGTCAGAGCATGATGCATTCACTTGCCCTCCCTCCTGACCAGGACGCTCCTGCTTCGCTGACTCGCAGCGCAGGATGTGATGTCACGGCCTCGTATCAACAACAAAGCGAAGGCCGCTGAATAGGCTGATTCATCTCATCTCTGGAGAGAGATTCCTGCCATGTCTGCCGCGCTCCAGCTCTCATGTCTTTCATCCTCCGTCTCTCCCCGTCATGACAGTGATTAATGACCCTCAGCTGCCGTGTGCTTCCTCGCTGACACTCCCATCTTTCTTCCTCTCCTCTCTGCGCTCCGTCTCACAAGAAGAAGGATTAAAGTGGGAGAATCAGGCCAAAAAGACGATTGATGCCACATGTGCTCAGAGGGGGGAAAAACCCTGATATTGGTCAACATGGAGAAGGGAAGAAATCCAAGACTTATAAATAGATGAGTGCTCATACCTCTCAGTGCGAAGGAATGTCGCTGCGCTGTGTTAAGACTGTGTGCGGATCAACAGGTCAGTCAATGATACTGTGTGACAGGAGTCAGGAGAAAGTCGCTGACGGAGGAAAGATCCATCAATCACTCAGCGATCACAGCGTAAAACTGTCTAAAAACAACAAATGCACATGAATCGTTAATAGGGTCTATTGTATAGGCCGGGGCAATAACCCAAGAGTGACATACACCAGCAATAGACAATTCATCAATAGTGATAAGGAGGGATGTCCTGATCGAGGCCAAGAAAGATGTTTTTTAACTGATCGGGATCTGACATTTGTCACAGACACACTTAACCTGCACAGGTAGCTCCATTATATGTTACTGAAATAAAGATCCACTGTCCTCATCAATCCCAGTTTGTCCTGAACACATGAGTTTAGGCCAGAGGTCATTAATCATCACAGAGGTCTTTGTCATGGTGTCTGTTACTGACTAAACTCCCACAATGCTTTCTTTCTGCTAACAACGTACTGCTCATAGTCCAAGTGACCGACTCCTCGGGCAGCTGAGTTTAAACAGTGTGAGGCTCCACCTGGTTGTTCCATCAGGTACTACAGCAACTCTACAATACATTTTCTGTAGAGAATACAGGTGTTGTTAGAGTTTGTGCAGCCACAGTGTACTCCACTATTGCCACGCTACATTTAAGACAGAGCTCTACAACATGGTTTGTGACCACCTACGTAACGTTAAGGAGCAGCTTCGAAGCTGAAATGCGTTTTTTTTTTTTCATTACAAAGCTCTAAGTTATACATATTTTGGATTGATTTTAATAACGTTAATGTACTTGAAGTGTACATTATCTAGGAAAATGATATCAGATTGGCACATGGAATTGGCAAATAATAAAAAAAAATGACTTAGATCAGATCAATTGGGGGCAAAAAAACAATTTGATCGAGATATCCTTAGAAAACATCCACCACTCATTGACAAGCTGGATAAAAACAAGCATGATGCAGGAGCAGGATATATGCTAGCTAAAGGGATACAACATGTGTCCCTGTGTCTTAAAAATGATGCTCCTATATGACTAACCTGCATTCTCAATCCCATTGTCAGACAAACATGTACTACTCGACTACCGGATCTGGATATTTTCCAAAGAAAATGGAAGAGAAGCTTCAAGTGTGTTTTGAAAGGGTCGTATGTTAACCCAAGCCAGAATGTCTTCCTGAATCTAACCTAATGAACATTGGTTCTAAAAACAATGATCTCACAATGGGTGGCAACGACAGTCTCCTGGGTGAAAGTCCTGTTGCTATCGTATAGCCTCTCCTCTAATCTCTTTACGTGGATTTTGTGGTGCACTGTACCTTTAAGCCTTAACTTTTGGGGAGAAATTTTTTTTTTTCCACATACAGTTTAATTGTAGAGGAACATTTTTGAAGGACAGGGTTGCCTCACCAGAAGCCTTCACTGAAGAATAAAGCATTAACACTTCCGCAGTACAACAGCTAACAACAAATTCTGAGGCGATGTCTTGCAGCAGCCGGATGCTAACGGCACACAGTTACAGCTCCATGAGTGACAGTCTTCATTCCCACCTTCGGCATCTAACACTCAAACAGGAGCTTTCTCTCAGGATGTGCAGAAGCATCTCTCGCCCTCTGTGTCACTTTCTGTTTCTCCGTCGCTCTGTTTCTGCTGATGTCTCCACCTGATCCCCAGGTGTCAGACACGAGTGTCCCTCCTCACTCAGCGTCCTGACAGTCGACAGACAGCCGAGGCCGAGGGCAGCCGGGACCATTCAGACTGACACAGCTGATGCATCTCTGTGTTTGTCTCAGTCTTTCCGTTCATTCCTTTTAAAGAGCTCTTAAATTCTCCATGAACGCGCCTTATAACCTGCATTTATTGCTTTATATCCTCTTATGAAACATCACAGCGCTATAGTTAATGGTGTTTTTGAAGAAGACACTTGTACCATTAATTAAACAAGCACACATGACATAAAATTATTAATCTGCATGGAAATACAGCACACTAAAGAAACTTTTTTGGAAATTGCAATTATGTAAATCTATTAACTCTCTGAACCCCAAAGCCCACCAGCAGGATTAAAAGACATGTTGCCCTTTAAAAATGGCCAAAACACAACCATTTTTCAGAGTCAGAAACGGTAAAAACAGAAAAAACAGTCCATGAACTATGCATTGGTGATGTGTCGCTTCGTCAGGACACATAAGATTAAATTGTAATATTTCATCAAGCTCACTTCATTCTACATGTCTCGTTTAAAAATTTGTCATTGAACAGTTATGTAAAAAAACTATTCTGCAATCCTCTGTGCAGCTATGAAGCCATGACAGACACTACTGCAACCGACAGTCAGTAGCCAAAATTCAGCGACATTTCGGCTGAACTGCAGGCTGCGTTTACACAGAGCAAACAGGAGACAAGCACAGCAAAGCTACTGAAATGTGAATTATAAAACAATACATTTTTACATTTTCTGTCCATACACGTGCCAAATGTCAAGCTGACATGTGAAAGTGCTGTGGTTTTAAAGTGCAAAACATGGAAGGGAGGATAGAAGATTTAGTTCACAAATTACAAAACAGTAATAATACGGTTAAACTTCTAATTTCTAATTAGTTTCAGAGTTGCATTTGTTTTACTTTAACTTGCTTCACTACAGTAAAGACTTTTTTACATGCATATGGATGAAAAAAGAAAACACGAGCGCAAAACAATACAGATGCTGAGTTCCTCCTTAAATCTGCTCAGACTGACTTCTGTGTTTCATATCAAGAGAGGACAGTGCAGAAGAAGAGGGTGCGAATGTCAGCACCTGCTTGTTGTTGTCCAACACTGACACCACAAATCCTGAATAAATTACCGTGAGGAGCAGAGAGATAAGACGGCTGAAACAGACATAGGCTGTGACCTCGGGATTATTTCAGATCAAAAGCTCCCAATCAGTGTGAACAAGCAGTTTCCTGAGAAAAGGGCTCCAGAGCAGATTAACCCCTGATCACCCTAGTTTGTCTGCTGAGATACTATCACACGCTTTGGCCTTTTCCACGACAATACGGGGGGAAACTCTGAGTCCGGCTGCCACAGTGGATCATCATTTCCTGAGTCACATCAAAACTAACCTCTTATTTCTGTCTCCCTGGTCCTTCAGCTGTTCAAACATAGCTCTAATATTTATATGCATTAGCCTGAGAATATATTTACTCAGGTCCAGTGGAGCAGTCCACCATGAAAGAGCATCAGTTTAGCTTGTCAAATTACCCTACGCCTGTGCAGCGCCGCCTGCTAATGACAGATAATTGAGCTGCTGGCAGGTACGCCTGCTTGGTTTAAAGTCGAGATCTGAGTCCCCCGTTGCGTCTCTGCGACTCCGAGGTCACACGAGTTTACATAGCTTTGAATGTGTGTTAGTGGGGTGACGCTGGATCTCATTTGTGCTTCTTGTGTGCTGCCATTAGATTCAAGTTATAGCGCAGAGTGTTGGCTTCTCATTTATTCCCAACAGTTCCTGGAAGGCGAAAGGTCATTCATCACTTACTGTTTCTAAGGTTATTTTAAGGTTTGTCTAAAATTGAGTAAGTTTCAAAGAAGCCAGAAATGACGTACATTACTGTCTTAAGGTCCCTCTCCAGGCGTGGAGTTAACATCTAAAAACAATGATAATACCCTGTGGAACTCTACACTGTTGGTTCTGCTAGAATGTGCAGATCTATAAAGTCTCAGCGTCTCTCTTCGCTCACGCTTCCCAGTTCACTGCAGCTCGAGCACACAATAGCAAGTTGTAATATTGGAGTAATTCAACAATAAATGCTTTAATCAGACAATGACTCTGAAGAATACAGAAAGTCCCACCTTGCAGGCCAATCAGCTCTTTAGGTTTGTACGTATGAAACCACAGAAGTTTGAGTGTGTTTTGAAATGATCAGACAGTCGGTTTTGTTCATTATGTGTCTTCCAGCTTCTGAAAAACACCATGTGGACGTGTTAAGCTCAAAAAATAAATAAATGGATTTTCACTGGTGGGAGTCTTTGGGAGAAGATGTTTTTGACTACAATGTCATGCTAAGTTTCTATTTAAAACTTAATCAAATCCATATTTGATAGGGCCACCCTTTGACATTCACCGACCTCAGTACAGGCACAATAGAAACTCTGCCATTCCCCTTTGTATGGCATTGGCCTTTATAAAGTGTTGGAAACTTTTATTTTTTTTATCATAAACTATGGATATTTAAAACGGTATCTGTGAAATTTTACATCAAGTGCTTTTCTAGAATTGTTTTTAAAATTGAAGTTTAAGACTTTTCATGACAGTATCTCAGGAACTATTCAAAATAAAAGCCTGGAAAAGTTATTTCTTATATCATCGATTCAGAATCTGTAATATTGGGAAAGTAGATCACATAATTTCTAATTATGATTTATAATTATGAAATATAACTACGCTCCATCTCTGAGCACATGCTAACAAAAACAAAATGGTTAAGATGTTACAACAGCACCAGTTCTCCTCGGCACACTTGTGCAGCTTTTCAAAGTACCTGGTAGCCATGTTGTCCTGCATCTTGGCGATCTTCTGTCGCTTTATGTAATTCCAAACAGACTCCACGAGAGCCACACCGCATCTTTTGCAGGACCACTTGACCTTCTTGCCACTGAAGATAGTTCTTCCTTATGCAAAACAAATGTAGGTGTTGAGTGTTGGTGTCTAAAGTGCCGAAAGCAATCCACACTTCTTTTGCATGAAACAAGAAACACAAGAAGATATATGTTTTTGAGTGAAAATATTAAATGACCCTTATTATATACAAATGACTGCTAGTTAATTGTATTCACTTTGGTTAAAAGATTAAGATAAAAATCTCTATTCATGCGTTTTCACCTGCGCAACTTTATTTTCTAATCTAAACATCCGGAAATCTGAATTGTTTAAGGAGTCTTTCAGCATTGTTAACTCCCTGAACCCCAAATGTCGTCCACCAGGTTTGGCCCAATTACTAAAGTGTTCTGGGAGTGCCACAAGCCACCAACCACTCGTGAGCTCGCAGCAATTTGGAACAACTACCAAACTGTTGTAACATAAGGTGCCCCAGTGCTCTTACCACTACAACATGTAAGGAAACAACCACAATAGAACACCTAACCTCCACCACAAAAGATAATAACTGGCACTAAAACAGTCGGCTCAAAATACAAAATAAAAACAATGTTTCAACAAAGCCAGGAGACACAAAGGCAAAACAGCAGCCAATAAAACCCTACAACCCAACAAAAATACATCACACACCAAACAGACACCAACACGATGCAAACCAGACCGTCAAACAAATGCACGTCGTCATCGTCATGTGCATATGAATGAATAAACAGTCAAAACCTTTCAAACAATCCTGACTACAACACCTACCTCAGAGTCACAAAGGAGCCCACTCCAGCAGAGACATAGGGGCGGCCATGATGCCACAGGCTCTTAAAACACCCAAAGTCAAGATGGTGGCCATGGGAGGAGGTGACCTCATTGTCTGGTGTGTTCAAGAGCTGTCAGGAAATGCTAAATTTGCCTTAACACTAATGCTCACACTACTACAAAAGGTGTGTTTTCTTTTTTAATTTAGATCCAGAAAATGTAAACAAGGAAAAAAATTGTGACATTTAAGTCACGTAATTTGACATGCCTCATTTAAAAATTTGCCAAAAAATGCATTAACCAGATTCTGTAAAAAAAAAAAAAAGCAACAACAAAAACAACAAAATCAGCTCCTCTGTGCAACCTAGAAGCCATGAACAATTCCACCATGACCAAAAGTCATGTGACAAAAATTCAGGGACTTTTCAGCTGAACTGCAGGCTGTGTTTCCCCAAAGCAGAGAGCAGACGAGTTTAGAAGCAAATTAAAAAATCCCACAGTCCAAAGACATGTTGAGGTTAATTGGGGATTCTAAATTGTCCATAGGTGTAAATGTGAGTGTGTTTGGTTGTCCATCTTTCTGTGTGGCCCTCATACTAATCAAAGACTGGACTACCTCTAGTCACGGCTGTGCTCTTTTCATAGAGGGGCTGGACTTTGTATTATAGCAAACATAAAATGTGACTGGAACCGAAAACACCCAGAGACTGCTTGGAGTTCAAAGGGTTAATTTTTTTTTCACAGCTCACCAGGTAATTATTCTTCCAGTAGCTCTGTGACTCAAATGTAGTGATAATACATTAGAGGTACTCTGAGTTTCTGCATTTCCTCGACCATTTACATCAGCTGTGCAGCTGCAGCCAGTTAACCAGAGTATTGTCAGCTTTCCACCTACACCAGCGAGGGCAACAGAGTTCAATTTATGGTTAGTTTGCTCAATACATCCAGTGTAATTTAATTCATTGCCAGGAACCTGTGAAAAAGTTTAATGGTGGGATAGAACGAAAAGAATTAGCGATACCAAAGGAGATTAGAAAGGCATTAGGATGTGGGAGGCTCGGCCGCGCTGCTTAACGACTCCTCTGTCCAGAACAAATCAGTTTTACTAAGCAAAGCTGCTCTCAGCAGAATTATAGCCACTGTTAGCCACTCTTATTGCCTGCCCCCATTAACTGGTCCTACCTGAAGAGGGATCGGTGGAATAACACCATCAATTTAGACCACTGCCTAACAAGTTGCTCCCTGGAAAAAAAGTTCTACTGCAATAAAATAATGGCTCTTGTGGTTGTGGCTTCATTTTTCTGTCTCATATTTGCAGAAAAACCTAAAGCATGGCTCTGTGGAAGGTGGTCAGCCAGGTGACAACTTTGGTCCAGACTGAAATATCTCAATAACCACTGGACGGATTATCATGAAATTGTGTACTGGCATCTCCCCAGATGATGAATCCTACCGACTCTGGTGACCTCGTGACTTTAAGTAAGTACATCCTCTATTTAGCAGGGCTCCAGAGTGCGACCATTTTGGTTTCACATGCAACTAAAAATCTGTAAAGTGCGACTACATTTTAATTGGCCGCACCAATGCCATGACATTCATCAGGTGTGTGTATGTGCGTGTGGACATGTCAGGAAGGCAGCTTACAGGGAGGCTTGAGAAAATATATACCGGGTTCATAGGGGTTCATAGGGGGTGAAAAAGCTGTTGTGACTCAGTTCTAAATAACTGACACTGTGCGCAGTAAGATTGTGGCTGTGATAAGGCCTACAGGTCTGACTTTTCGTCCTCTCTCTGTCTCTCAGATACTTTCTGCAGTACGTAAACGTAGTGGGAATGCAGTGCCTAATATATTCTGCAGTATATTCTGTAGTACATCAACGCAGTGCCTTCATGCACTGCAAGTTGGTCTAATGCGGCTATAATGTTCTAAATGGTCTGGCTACATGGGACTAATGAGGCTGCACCTCATTATCATTGCCTACAAGAGAAAAAAACGCACCGTGCTATTTGCTGTTTTTTTTTTTTTTCAACCAATCCCAACTGTCTTGGATGGAGTTAAGGTAAGGATATGGCTATGATGTTCCCTCCAAATAGTGACGGCTGGAATTGTTTTGGTTGCACTCAAGGAAACAAGAACTGTGAATTAAAAAACCGATTCATCAGAGATTAAAAGCAGGACTGCCTCACCACAGGATCCGAGTCCTTGGCAAAACTTAAAATAGCGTGGTAGGTTGCTGCAGGAGGTTGTTAAATTTCGAGAACGAGAATGAGAAATGGGCCGCTTAATTCTTTTAATGTGACAGACTAAGTTTCAGCATCACTGCGTCTTCATCAGAGTCAGAATGGACACAAGGCAAATCTGTTGAATAACAGGAAAACACGTGTCTCTGTGGTTTCTAATGGAACTCTACAGTCTAAAAAATTATGTTTGGGCTTAACTCAAACAACAGAAAACAATGCAGTAGTTTGCACTGGTCTATTTTGGTTAAGACAAAATCTAATTAAATTTTGTTCAACCAACAAACTATGTTGCATTAGAAAAACTAGCTTTTCCTCCCTCTGTTTTAATACCCAGCCTGAATCTGAAACTGTCCAGGCATGTCAAGACGGAGGAGACTTGAAATGCTAAACTCAAGGGAAAGAAAAAAGAAGTTTCCCTAACTTTCATTTCATTTTCAGTCAACTCGTACAGAAATTTGAGTTGAAATTACACACAATATTAAGTTGATACAATTACTGTCAACCCAATCCATCAAAACTGTGTTTGCAGCTTGAATAGCTTATCTAAATCAGTACATAATACAATACTTTACCATGACCTGGCACACTGACAGGAGTCCTTTTGAGAGTTTTCTAATGATATTGTTACCTAATTATGGTGTTTTCTTTTTTTTTCTAACTTCAGGGCTTCAGTGTTGGTTTGGGGAAAGGTCAGCACATTGTTTCACTTGGCAGTAGCATTATGAATGTTTTGTTGAGCAGCCAGTAATAAACCCCCCACTGGTCCCTCCCTCAGCTCCTGAGCCACTGTTTTTTTGAACATTCTCTGCCCTTTTGTTCTGTCCTCTTGTGGAAGAGGATTACATGGTGGTATTTCTTTTTCATTTGTTATTGTCAGAGTTAACAGAGATCACCTTCAAGAGATCACAGGGTGTCACAGCTTCCTGTCAGCCCACCTGTTACACTTTTTATTTGGCACCAACGGATGCAGCAAAAAATAAAGAAATAAATGAAAATAACACCAGTGCTACCAATGTAAAAAGTTAGTCTGCAGCCTGGACTACGCACACTGTAAAAAAAAATTAAATAAATCTGCAAAAAATAAAAGAAAAGCGTTATTATTTTTAATTTTTGTTGATTTCAGTATCACTGTGTAATTTTACGGACACATG